>NC_142025.1:71840381-71996095 GCF_049901735.1 Notechis scutatus
AAGAGAAAGACAATCAAAGAGATGAGAAAATTGGAAATATTGATGACAGAGTGACAACGCTTGAACAAAACAAGAATGAGATGTTGAAGTGGGAGATGGACAGATCAGAATATTACCTCAGATTTCAAAATATAGAGGAAGAAAAAGGACAAGATCTTGTTGCAGTAATGATAGAAATCTTGGCTGAAGCTCTGGAAATAACAGAGGAAAAGATGATGGATGGAATAGATGAGATATACCGAGTTTTTACAAGATATGCGTCGAGGAATAAGCTACCAAGAGAAGTTCATGTCAGATTTACCAAAAAATCTATTAAAACACAGATATTACAAGCGGCAAGAGAGAAGGCATTGAAATATAGAGATAAAGAGATTGTGGTTTTAAAACAAGTACCCAGAAAAGTTAGAGAGATGAGAAGAGAATATCGATTCCTGACTAAAATATTATTGGAAAAGGAGGTAAATTACAGATGGTTGATTCCAGAAGGATTAATGGTTACATAGAAAGAACAGAGATACAGAATTGGCTCAATTGACGAAGCAGAATTCTTTAAAAGAATTCTTAAAGAATTTTAAAGAAATGAATTCTTTAAAAGAAGAGAAATAGAGATAGAAAAAGAGATTACTCCAACTGAATTTCAAGAGGACCAAATAGAGATGGGAAAAGAAGAAGGTGCAGTAGGTGGACGAGTGGAGACTAAAGAACAACGTGAAGTAAGATCAACGAGAGCTGTTAGACCTAAATATAAATCATAACTATGGAGGAAAAAAAATTGATTTCTTTGAATATAAATGGACTGAATTCAGCTACTAAAAGAAGGAAAACCTTTCATAAAATAGAGAAATTAAAATTTGACATAATTTGCTTACAAGAAGTACACATTAAAAAACAACATCAACAATTATTGGTGCGACCGAAAATAGGGAAAATTTTTACTTCTTTGACTCACTGTAAGATAAGAGGAGTGGTTTTGTATATTAAAGAAACTATCCCAGCAAAACTGATTTACAAGGATGAAGATGGAAGAGTATTAATGGTTGAAATAGTGGACAACAATACAAAAATACTCCTGGTTGCAATTTATGCTCCGAATGATAAACAAAAAAGATTTTATAAAAAATTGCACATGAAAATAATTGAATTGGACTATGCTAATATATTTATAATGGGAGATTTTAATGGAATTGTAGACAATGAACTGGACTATACAGCAAAAATAACACGACAAAATAGGAAGACCCTCCCTAAATCCTTTTTTGAAATGATAGAGGAACTAAATTTAAAAGATATATGGAGGGAAAGAAATACTAAAATTCAACAATATACTTTCTATTCAAATAGACATTCATCATGGTCCAGAATAGATATGATTTGGACGTCAACAGAATTATTATCTAATATTCAAGAAATAAATATTGAAACAAGTACATGGGCAGACCATAATCCAATGACAATTAAATGGAAAGGACAAAAAAGAAGATCTAGATGGACATTAAATAATACTATTTTAAAGGAAAAAGACTTTACACAATGGATGGAAAAAGAACTGGCCTTCTTCTTTAATGAAAACAGAAAAGAAGATACTTCAATACAGAACATTTGGGACACAATGAAGGCATATGCAAGAGGATTGATAATGGATTATACAAAGAAAAAGAATATTAGGAAGAGGCAAAGGATTAAAACTTTAGAAGATGACTATAAAAAACTGGAAAAAGAATTACAGAGAACGCCACAGAAAAAAAGATATTAAATTTAAAATGGACATAATCAAACATAAAATGGATCAAACAGAGAAAGAAGAATTGGCCCAAAAAATTAGAAGCGCTAAACAGAACTACTTTGAGGATGCAAACAGGCCAGGTAGATGGTTAGCATACAAACTGAGAAAAGAGAAAGAATCAAGGAAAATACTACAGTTAATGGACAAACAAGGTCAAGTTTGTCATGGTAATAAGGAGAAAAAGAGAATTATTCGAGACTTTTATGCACAATTATATAAGCAGGAGGATTTTGATGAGGGGAAAATCAAACAGTATTTACAAAATGCTAACCTACCTAAGATACCTGATGAAACTGGGAAAATGTTAGAAAATCCTATAACAATGATGGAATTAACTGAAGCACTTAATAGGCAGAATAACGGGAAAGCACCAGGACCAGATGGTTTCCCGGCAGAATTTTATAAAACATTACAAGAATCGTTGAGTATTTCATTGTTAGAAATTATGAATGAAGCTATGATAAATAAGAAAATACCTAAAACATGGTCAGAAGCTTATATTACGCTTATTCCAAAAGAAGGGGCTGACCCATTACAAATTAAGAACTATAGACCTATTTCTTTATTGAATGCAGATTATAAAATATTTGCTTCCATTTTGGCAGAAAGGCTTAAAAAATACCTAAATAATTTTATCCATCCTGATCAGAATGGATTTCTACCAAAGAGACAAATTAAAGACAACATGAGAGTAATTTTGGACACTTTGGAATACTATGAGGCACACCCTGAAAAACAAATGGCTTTGATATTCTTAGATGCCCAAAAGGCATTTGATAACGTGAATTGGAGATTTATGTTATTATTATTGGAACAGATGGGCTTTGCTAGAAAATTTATTCAAGCAATAGAAGCCAAGCAAACAGCAAAAGTGATGATAGACGGAGAATTTACAGACCCTATCAATATTAAAAAAGGCACAAGACAAGGATGTCCATTATCCCCTTTGTTATTTGTATTGACTTTGGAAGTGTTAAATAGAAATATTAGAGAGGATACAAATATAAAAGGAATGAAAGTTAAAAAGGAGGAATTTAAATTGCAAGCCTTTGCGGACGACTTGGTCTTTATTTTGGAAGACCCTCTAGAGACAGCTTTAAAATTACTGGAAAAGATAGAGACGTATGGTGAGATGGCTGGCTTGAAAATAAATAAAGACGAAACAAAGATTCTGACAAAAAATATGTTATTAAGGCAAAGAGAAGAGTTGGCAGACCTATTGAAAATTCAAGTTACAAATAAAGTTAAATACTTGGGGATATTTTTGACGTCAAGATGTATTACACTGAAAGAGAATAACTATATTAAACTTAAACAGCAGATAGCATCTGACTTGAAAAAATGGGAAAACCTACAATTATCTTTGATAGGTAGAATTTCAACAATCAAAATGAATATTTCACCCAGAATTTTATATTTGTTTCAAACAATACCAATTAAATTAGGTAAGGATTATTTTGAAGAATTAAATAAAATTGTGTTGAAGTATATATGGCAAGGTAAGAAAGCGAGAATAAAATTAAAACTTTTACAAGATGCTAGAACTAGAGGAGGATTTGGCCTTCCTAATTGGGAGTTGTATTATCAAGCTGCAAACTTAATGTGGGCTAAAGAATGGATAACGTTAAGAAAGTCTAGATTACTGGCATTGGAAGGACATGACTTATTATTGGGTTGGCATGTTTTTTTATGGTATAAGGGAACTAAATCGCAGGGTTATTTCAGAAGGCACTATATACAGGAATCGTTATGGTTGAATTGGGAGAAAATTAAGAAACAATGTTATCTGAAAATACCAGTTTGGTTATCAACTATCGAAGCTTTTTCCTATCCTATAATTTATAAGAAGGAACAAAGAGTTAGATATGGGGAAATATTGGATGAAAAGGGTGAACTTAAAACGATGCAAAAGCTAGAAGAAGATATAAAGATGAATTGGTTTTCATATGCGCAAATACACTCAAGGTATCTTAAAGATTCTAAAACAGAAGGATTTTATGATAAATTGACTGATTTAGATAGGATTTTGACAGGTTCTGATGAAAAAGTGATTAAAAAATTATATAGTTATTTGTTGGAAATTAAATTAGAGGAAGAACAAGTCAAAGAAACAATGATTGTCTGGGGGAAGAACTTTGGATATGGGATTGATTTAGAGAAATGGCAAAAATTGTGGTCTCAAAATTATAAAATGACAATGTCAGTAGCATATAAAGAAAATTTGTATAAGATGTTTTACAGGTGGCATTTCCCCCCGACAAGAATAGCAAGAATGTTCAAGAACAAATCTGAAAAGTGCTGGAAATGTCATCAGATCCCTGGCTCATATTACCATATGTGGTGGACTTGTGAGGAGGCCAGGAAATACTGGACTAGAATTCGCATATGGTTGGAAGAAATGACAAAAGAACATATAGATTTGAAACCAGAGATTTTTCTATTGGGAATCTTACCTGATACATTTAATAAAAACTTAAAGTACTTGATTGTAAATGTGTTAACAGCGGCTAGGATCGTATTTGCTAAAAATTGGAAAAGTGAGAAAATACCATTAGAGGAAGAAATTATTAAGAAAATATTGAATTGTGCTGAAATGAGTAGATTGACATTTGAAATTAGAGAGCAAGAAGATAAACAATTTTATGAAATTTGGGATCTTTTTTACCAATGGTTAGATAATGCAATATAACAATAAAATATTCAGAAACCTAGGAAATAACGAATATATACTTTTTTTTTCTCTCTCTTTTTGGCCTTGATAACATTTTTAGAATATTTTATTAAGATAGACTTGGTATGATTTTATGATTTGTTATAAAATAAGTTAATTAAATTATAGTTATCTCGTTAAAGTATGAATTACTAAAATCAGTTAAATGATTGTTTAATAACGATATTAGGATATACAATTGTTGATTGATAATATGAGTTATTATGTAATATAATTACTACTATCTGGTTATGAAATGGATGCACAAAAAGGAGTGGTAAACCAACCGATATACTGCCTGTAAATATATGAAGAATAATGATGGTTTTATGTTATGTCTTATGTTGTATGTGTTTTTGCTTGTTGTTAAAACCAATAAAAACTTTTCTAAAAAAAAAAAACTATATATAAAAAAAAGAAGTGGGTGGATTTGTATTCTTCTTCTTAATTCCTTTTCTTTCATCAGATTTTTTGGATTTCATATATTTTTCCTTTTTTTATTCTGTATATATATTTCATATATTTTTCCTTTTTTTATTCTGTATATATATATATATATATATATATATATATATATATATATATATATATATATATATATATATATATATATATATATATATCTTTTATCTCCATCCCCTCTGGATAAAATTGGATTACGGTAGAGAAGAACCTGAAGATTTTACACTTATTTTTATTTTTCTTGGATTCCTGTGAGTGGATTATAATTAACTAGACATGAGAAAGACAACTGCTACTGGATCATTGATCCCCACCTCCTCTTCCCTGAGCCCAGCTGGTCAACGATCCACAATAACTATGATTCAATAAGAGAAAGAAAAGGAGAAAGAGGATTCAAAGCAAGAAATAAAATCAATGTTCCAACAAGATCAAGGGAAGCGTACAGATGATAGAATTGAAAGATGGAAGACAGATGGAAAAGATGGAAGAAAATATACAACAAATGATAACAACATATGGAGAAAGAATGCAGAAGGTGGAAGAAAGGGGTGACAAAACAGATAAGAAAGTAGGAGAAATAGATAACAGATTGATGACAGTTGAATACAAAAAAGGAAAAGACACAATACTCTGGGAGATAGGCAAGGCTAATTTCTACCCAAGATTTCAAAATATAGAGGAAGAAAAAGGAGAAAACTTCAAAGAAATTATGACAGAAATCTTGGCAGGAGCTTTGGAGATATCCAAAGAAAAAATGATGGATGGAATGGATGAAATATATCGAGTATATACTGGATATGCGATGAGAAACAAATTACCTAGAGAAGTATATGTGAGATTTACTAAGAAAACAATGAGAACAGAAATACTACAGAAAGCAAGAGATGACCCATTGAAATATAAGGGAAAGGATATTAAAGCTCTGAAACAAATACCAAGGAACGTGGGAGATTTAAGAAGAGAATATCAATTTCTGACAAAAAATTTACTCAAGAAAGAAGTGAATTATAGATGGTTAATTCCTGAAGGTTTGACGTTTGTTTGGCAAGAGCAATGACATAGAATAGACTCAGTTGAGATCGCAGAATTATTTTACAATGAATACTTTAGAGGAGCAGAAGATGAGAGAGCAAGAGAAGAGAAACTTAAAATAAGAGCAGAGATGAAATAGACTATGTTAGAATATAAAATAACAATGATGGAATTGACAGAAGCAATAAATAGACAAAACACTGGGAAAGCTCCTGGTCCGGATGGGCTACCAGCTGAATTTTACAAGACAACACAGGAATCAATTTCTACTACAATGTTTGAAGTACTGAATGAAGTCGTGACAAAAAATAAAGTACCTGATTCATGGACAGAAGCTTATGTTACACTTATACCAAAGGAAGATACTGACCTTCAACAAATAAAAAATTATAGACCAATATTACTGCTAAACACTGATTATAAAATATTTGCCTCAATAATGGCAGAAAGACATAAAAGATATTTAAATCATTTTTACAACCAGATCAAAGTAGATTTCTGCCTAAGAGACAAATAAAAAATAATATGAAGATAATATTGAATACACGGGAATACTATGAAATACATCCAGAGAAACAAATGGCATTGGTTTTCTTAGATGCAGAGAAAGATTTTGACAATGTGAATTAGCAATTTATACTGATGCAATTGGAGGAGATGGATTTTGGAGACAGATTTATTAGTACAATGAAGGTGATATATAATAAGCAAATAGCAAGAGTAATGATAAATGGAGAATTGACAGATAATATTAATATTCAAAAGAAAACTAGACAAGGTTGCCCGTTATCTCCACTTTTGTTTGCATTGACTTGTACTCGAAACAGCGGTTGGCATAACAAAATAGCAGGAACCACCTGTGCACTGGCCGGACTGGGACATGCAAGTATGCTTCCATGAGGTCCACAGAAGGTAAGAAGTCTCCTTCCTGACACTCTGCAGAATAGATTGCAGGGAGCTCATCTTGAACCTTCTGTAGATGAGAAAGCTGTTCAGACGTTTGAGGTCTAGAATCGCTCTCCACCCCCCCATCCCCGAGTTCTTTGGTACCACAAAGAGGAGAGAATAGAACCCCTGCCCCTGCTGATCCACTGGGACTGGATGTATGGCTTGTATCTCCAAAAGGTGTTCAATCGCAGTCTCCATGAAGGCCCTCTTTGTGGGATCCCTTGAGACGGGGCAGCATATAAAGAAGCTTGGGGGTGTACAAAGGAACTCCAGGAAGAGACCTGACCTTATGGTGTCCTGGACACAGGCGTCTGATGTAGGCATGTCCCAATGGTCTGCAAACAGGGCCATCCGGTTTCCAATGGCAAGGTCATTTTGTGCGGTGAAAAAATTTGCTCCCTGTGCCACGAAAGGAACGCTTAGATTGAGATCCTTGCCTGTTCTTATCCCAGAATCCCGACCCATCAGGTTGTTGGCCCTGACGAAATCCAAAGGGCCTTTGGGATCACTAAAAGCTGGGTCCTGGGTAGGTTGGGCAAAAGGATGGCCTGCGAAAGAACTGGGTGGGACATTAATCAAACCGCCTAGATAGGGAAGGCAAAACTATCCTGTGCCTCTACCAAGACAGGATCTAAGGCTTCCCCAAACAGCTTTTCCCTGTCAAAGGGGGTGGAGGCCAGCTTCTACTTATGTTTGGTATCTGCCTGCCAATGATGGAGCCATAGCAGGCAGCGGGCTGTGACTTATGATGCTATGGCTCTGGAGGTGAATGTTACCGCATTCAGGGTTGAATCAGTGGAAAATTACGCTGCCACCAGTTTATTAATGTTCTGGTGTGCCCTAATGTTCCCGCTAGGGATGGATTCCTGCAGGTGGTGTAGCCAGCATAGGGCATCCGTCTGGTGTGCCCTACGGAGTGCTAACTCCACCCTCTTATCCTCCAGCTGTAATGCATGTTCTGCATTATTAGGTGTAGCTGAGGACGATGCCAAGGCCACCATTGGCTCATCCACTGTAGGTGTCTGAAATGCCTCTGCCAGGTCAGGTGCTACATTATAAAACTTCCTGTCATAGCAGGTGGGGGCTAGGATAAGTGCCTGTCAAGGTCCACTGACATCAGACCATGTCCACAAACATCTTGGGAGCTGGAATCACTTCCGCCTCTGTGATGGGTTCTGAGATCAAATCATCTGGGTTCACCATTGTCAAAGCTGGCTCCAGAACAGCCAAAACATTGCCAACGCGTACTGTGTTTTTGGCTTTAAACAATCATGACTTGAAGAGATGAGGCCGGAACAGTACTGTGAATGAGGGCTGATCAGGAGCAAGACTTTCATCCTCCAACATCTCTTAGTCCAACTGACTCTCCTCTTCTGACAGGGAAGAGTCACTCTCTTTGGATGAAACAGGTGAATAAACCCCCTGAAATTTAGGGAAGTCCCTCATCTGCTGCATGGCCTGAGATGGCACCTGAAAATCAGGGAGGTCTGCCATATTCTGCATTGCCTGAGATTGCACCTGGTATGGGAAAGGTATGGGCATCTGGGATCTCGCCTGGTGGGTCTGTTGTACCCCAGCGACTATGCCATGCCTAATTGCCTCCAAAATCCAGAATCCCATAAATTAGGACATGTCTGGAGGGAGGAATTCTTCTGGGTGGAGCCCCGCCACAATTGGGATGAAGGTAGCCTCAGGAGCCAGTCTGGGTCTCTTAGCCTGTTGTCCCCCTAGTTCTGCTGCAGGTAGCAGAGGAATTGTGGGATTAACACAGGATTCGCTATTAACTGCTGTCAATGGAGCCTGATGCAATGATGGCTCAGCAGCTCCCCCTGGTGACCAAGCCTAGTCTCTCAAGTTGCCAACTCCCCTCTTAAAGGATGACAGGTCCAGTGATTGGGCCGAAAAAGGGTGGGAAGGAGGTCCTGCAGCTACTGGGAAGGCTAGTTCTCTACGTTTGTCAGCCTCCCTCTCCAGCTGTTTTTCCAGCACTTTCTGGCACCATTGTGTATCCTTCTCCTCAGCTTTGGACATTTTCTAGAAGAGGGGGTCTTAGATCTAACTTTTGTTGTCACCCCTCTGGCTGGTGCCTAAGTAACTTGAGCCTGCGGAGCCCTCACCTTCCATTTTGTGCTGGCAGGGAGGTGTTATTCAAAGGGGATGCTGCTGCTGGGCCTGTGGCCACCCACACACAAAGGAGTCTGCTCTGGAGTATGGACAGTGACTCCTGATCCAAGCTCCTTGCAACTGTGTCAGGAGGCTGATGGACCAAATAACAAGGTGTTCCATTTGACAGTTCAGAGGGACATGTCTGTCCAGCTCCCCAGCACTGATCAGGACTGTGATGGGGCTGCTGAAAGCACATCGCTCCAAAAATACCTGATCCAAACATTAAGGAAAGCTATGTGGAGTGCCTGCTGTCAAAAGTATCACCGGCCGATCTTTCGGGGCTCACAAAATGGCATTGGCTGTCAGATCCGCAATAACGTACTTCGTGCTCAAACCAGTGACTAGCCTGATCTCTGGTCGACACGAAGCCGGGAAGAGTCTGTCAGTGGTTTCGAGCGCCCACTCTTCTTGCTGACATGGCAATCCACTGCCAAAAGCCTCCCCAGCTGATTTGTCAGAGGCCCAAAATGGCATCAGCTGTCAAATGGTGCTGGCTGTCAGCAGGATTGCGCTAATGCACTTTGCACTCAAATAAGTGGTGGTTATCCTGACAGCTCACCACCAAGAAGCCAGTTCGTAAATGCTTGCTAAGAAATTCACTCTCTCTGCAAAAACGATATCTGAGGTCTGAAGAACTCCTAGCCAAGATAAACACGTCTAATCGAATGACAGACTAAGCAAAAATTGGGAACAAGTGTTAAGGAGGTGGGACCTCAGAACTTTGCTCAGTCTATCAAAGAGCAAGATGGAAGCAAGATGGAATCCTGACCTGGATTCTCAGAACAGCACACAGGAGAAGGGCTAAGAACAAAAAAAGGTGACAAAGCTTCAGCTCAGAAATGTAAGGACATCAGAAAAATAAAGGTGCAAAATGAGCTAAGATTAGCAAGAAAGGCAAACCAAGCAATATACTTCTACAAGCACAATTTATATAATACACATTATTTTAATATATTTCATACATACATGTTTAAAAAGTATCTGGCCTTCTCACATTAATTAGAAATAGAAAATTCAGTGTTCTCAAAACACTGCATCAGATAAAAACTGTCATGTTCTTTGAAAAAATGTAAATAAAATTATGACAAAGAAAATAAAACGATGACAAAGAAAACATGAATCAATATACTTAATGTGGGTAGAGTATCTACTCTTATTGTTATATCACCCACTTTCACGCTCTCTATTTTAATATAGTAGGAAAGAAACCTAGAAGAGCTTAGAAGAGGGTTAATTCACATATACATGCTTATTTTTATGGCTCAAAGTTCATTATATCAGTTAGTATCAACGAGTAATTATTGTGATGTGTGTAAGTTACTAGATGAAAGCTATTAAGTTTTGTCTGTGATGTTAAGATATATATGTATATTGCTTACAATTTGCCAAAAGTGAATTCATCAGGATAAATAAAATACTTGAAATTTAACTGCGAGTTCTTGTCAGGAAAATGAAGGAAGATGAAGGAGCCATTGTGGTGCAGGCTGACTCTGCAATGCCACTGTCATGAGTTTGATACCCACCAGTTCAAGGTTAACTCAGCCTTCCATCCGTCCAAATTGGTAATATGGGGACCCAGATTGTTGGGGGCAATATGCTGACTCTATAAACCGCTCAGAGAGGAACTATAAAGCATTATGTCATGATATATAAGTGCTGTTGCTAGTGCTATATTCCACAGGCTTCTTATGCTTGTGGAAACCACTTTCTTTTCATATGCTGGTACAGAGAATAGATGAAAGAGAAGTGCAAATTTTAATGTTCTAAATAAACAAAAAGGAAAAAAAAACTATTTCTCCAAAACCTGATTGTCTTATTTGTGAGGAGTCCTTAGTACTATCTGAGTTTGTTTTTTTCTTGCAGATGTTTCTACTAGCACTGATGTTATCTAAGTTGCATAATGAAACATCTGCAATAAAACATTCTGGCTGAGTTATAGAAATGGATGGGTGCAGAATTTACAAAAACAAATGTGGTCTTTTTTGGATCATATTACTTGGAGCTGCAAGTAGATAAGTCTAAATCATTCTGCATTATTGACACACTCAACCACCTCTTGATACATATGTGAATGAGATTGAAGTGACTTTTATTGCAAAAGAAACCAGTTTTAACACAATGAACTGTGTTTCTTTAGGCAATGGGTAAAGCTTGGTCACGTGTTAAAAATATTCTTTTAATTGTATAGCATTAGCATGTTGCAAATACAAATCAAGTCAGTCAGTTGTATCTTTTCTTTTTATGCACACTGAGAGTATATGCACCAAGACAAATTCCTTGTGTGTCTAATCACACTTGGCCAATAAATAATTAATTCATTCAAATAAGGTTCCAATAAAGGAGAATGGGCGTTGGTCCTTACCTGACACGCCATTTCTCTGGAGCCGTGAGGATCATCCAGAGTGGGAGGTGCTTCAGTCTGCGTCGTTGAAGGCTGAGCTTAATTACTGAGGAACGCTCCGCCCTCCATCACGTGGCTCCTTGCGTTCCCCAGTTTACGCGAAGACGAGAGTGAAGAGAAGATTGTGCTCTCATCTTCCTATGCTAAAGAGTTCATTGGCCGAAACAAGACCCCACCAGATGGTAAAATTATAAGGGTGGGGCTGGATGATCCTCACGGCTCCAGAGAAATGGCGTGTCAGGTAAGGACCAACGCCCATTCTCCTGAGAGCCGTTCGGATCATCCAGAGAGTGGGACATACCAAAGCTTGGCTGTCCTACGGGAGGGACTCCGTCTGGTCCTGCAATCTCTGTGGTTCCCTGAAGACTCGCTGGAGGACTCGTCTACCAAACGAAGCCTCCGCCGAGGCAAATGTGTCGATCTTATAATGTCTAATGAAAGGAGATGGGGATGCCCAAGTGGCTGCCCGACAAATATCAGCAATTGGAGCCTGGGTGGCCCAAGCTGCCGAGGTGGCTGCACTTCTGGTGGAGTGTGCTGTGATCCCCCTGGGTACCGGTAGAGCCTGGGACAAATAAGCCTTGGAAATAGTAGCCCTAATCCAGCGGCCGATGGTTGACGGGGACACTTTGTGGCCTAATGATTTGGGCTGGAAGGAAAGGAATAGGGATTCTGACCTTCTGAAGAGTTGGGTACGCTTGATGTAAATGCGTAGGGCCCGTCTTACATCAAGGGTGTGCCAAAGCTTCTCCCTTTCCCGCAAGGGACTAGGGCAGAAATTCGGGAGTGTGAGTTCCTGAGCCCTGTGAAAGGCTGAGTTGACCTTGGGCATGAAGGTAGGGTCCGGTCGGAGGACCACCCGATTGGCATGGAAGATGCAGAGGTCCTTCCTTACCGACAAGGCTGCTAACTCCGATATTCGGCGGGCCGAAGTAATAGCCACCAGGAACACGACTTTGAATGTTAGGAACTGGAGAGAGGATTCCCTGAGGGGCTCAAAGGGGTGTTTAGTAAGGGACACCAGGACCTTATTGAGGTCCCAGGTAGGATATCGGTGTATGGTTGGGGGACACAAGTTAGTAGCTCCTCTGAGGAATGCCCGAATGCGAGGGTGGAGGGAGAGGGAACCCAGATTATCACAGGCAATGACTGTTGAGAGGGCTGCGACCTGACGCCTCAGGGTGTTTGGGGAAAGACCTTTCCTCAGGCCCTCTTGGAGAAACTCCAAAACTTGAGCGATGGAAGGTGAAAGCGGGTTGACCTGGAGACTATGGCACCACTTGCAGAAACCATTCCAAGTGGCATTGTATATTCGGGTTGTTGAAGGCCGCCTGGCGGCCAAAATGGTATCAATAACCTGGTCAGAAAACTGTTCCTTTCTTAAACGTTCCCACTCAACCTCCAAACGGCTAACTGGAGCCACTGAGGGTCTGGGTGTTGGAGGGGCCCCTGGGAAAGGGATATCCTGTTCGAGGGGATTCTCCAGGGAGGGGCCACCGATAAGTTGCGGAGGTCCGCAAACCATGGGCGTCTAGGCCAGTAGAGTGCCACTAGAATCAGCTCTGCTCTCTCGGAGATGAGCTTCTGGATGACTCTGGGGACCAGGGCTAGTGGAGGGAATGCATATAGGAGCCCTGTGGGCCAGGGGCAACGGAGGGCGTTATGATTCTCGGCCCCGTGGGAGGGGTATCTCGAGAAAAACCTGGGGAGTTGCGTGTTGAGCGGGGAGGCGAAGAGGTCTACTAACGGGAGACCGAACATCCTGGTCGCCTCCCTGAATAGTGACGGGTGGATGCGCCACTCGGACTGGTCCACCGTGGTCCTGCTTAGCCAATCCGCTTGGGTGTTTGAGTCCCCTGAGATGTGTTCGGCTTTGAGGGAGAGGAGATTGCGCTCCACCCAACGGCAGAGGCGCTCGGCCTCTCTCATCAAACGGATAGACTGGGTGCCCCCTTGGCGGTTGACGTGAACCTTGGCGGTGACGTTGTCCATGAGTATGAGGACATGCCGCCCGCGTACGTGAGTGAGGAAATTGCGCAGGGCCAAGTGGATAGCGTGGAGTTCCAACCAGTTTATACTGCATTCCCGTTCTACCTGTGACCATCTGCCCTGTGTTGAGAGCGAATGGATGTGAGCGCCCCATCCGGACAGGCTGGCGTCTGTGGTGAGGGTGAGGCGTTGGGGCTCCTTGAAGAAATGGCCCTTGTTGATGGTGGGACTGGTCCACCAGAGGAGAGACGTGAGGACCCTTGAAGGCACCTTGACCGTGGCCTTTGAATTGCTTCTGCTGGTTTGCTGGAACGGGAGCAGGAACCACTGTAGGGATCTAGTGTGTAAACGGGCCCATGGAACAATGGAGATACATGAGACCATTTTACCCAGTAATTTGGACAATTCTAAAATTGTTACCTTCCTTGATCGTCTGATATGTCTGACGGCTTCCTGGATGCTAAGGAATCTCTCGGAGGAAAGGAAAACTTTGCCCTGAACTGAGTCAATGACGGACCCCAAATGGGTGATCCGTGTAGATGGTAACAGTTGGCTTTTTTGCCAGTTAACTAGGAAGCCATGGTCTTGGAGGGCCGAGAGAGTAGCTCTGATATCCCTCTCTGCTTGGGGTCTGGAATGAGAGAGGATGAGGATGTCATCCAGGTAACAATGGAGACGGACCGGGAGGTTCCTGAGATGGGCCGCCAGGGCCGCGAGGACCTTAGTGAAGGTTCTCGGGGCAGAGGCCAGCCCAAAGGGAAGGGCCACATATTGGAAGTGGCGATGGTTGTAGCAGAACCTGAGGAATTTGAAATGGGAGGGCCGAATTGGGATGTGAAGATACGCCTCTGAAAGGTCTATGGAGGATAGCCAGTCCCCCTGCCTGATACTGAGTAGGATGGACTGTAGGGTGTGCATCTTGAACCTGCGATAGACCAGATAGGCCAGTTAAGGCGTTTCAGGTCTAGGATGGCCCTCCATCCATCGGAGGATTTAGGGACCACGAAAAGGTGGGAGTAGAACCCCTGTCCCCGCTGGGATGGTGGGACGGGTTGAATGGCCTGTATGTTGAGGAGATGATGGATTGCTGAATCCATTAAGTTGCGTTGGCGGGATCCCTCGAGGGGGATGCCATAAAGAAGTCAGGGGGGGCACGCTGACCAAGTCTGATGGTATCACGGACCCAGGCATCAGAAGTGGAGGAATCCCATTGGTCGGCGAAGTGCTTGAGGCGTCCGCCGATGGGAAGGGAGGGACGGGATCTATCTGCGCCGGAAGGACTTCCCTCCTGAACCCCTGAAGGGATGCCTGTAGCTGCTGCCCCTCCTGTTTCTGTCGCCCGGATCGGCTCGATCCTGGGGCTGGAATGGCCGGAAGGAGGGGGGCCTCGGGTACCTGGGCAGGAAAGGAGACTGGTAGAAGGGTTGGGAGGAACCTCTCTGAAATGGCTGAGGGACTCTTGACTCTCACCTCCGAAAGAGAGGAGGGAAAAACTTTTTCTTGCTTCGGGTTTCAGATAGCAATGGGTCCAGAGCAGTGCCAAATAGTTTGTCACCTTTTATGGGGGCAGTGGCCAGCTTAACCTTGTTTTTAACGTCCGCCTGCCAGTGCTTGAGCCAGAGCAGGTGGCGAGCTGTGACGTGAGATGTTATTGCTGGGGCGGAAAACTTAACCACGTGGTAGGTGGCGTCGGCGGAGAATTCTGCCGCAGCCGTCAATTTTGCGATGTCTTGGTGAGCCCTTGTGTTGGAGGAGGGAACATGCTGCTTCAGTTGACGGAGCCACCGGATCGAAGATCTGCTGAAGAAGGAAGCGGCTGTGGCCGATCTAATGGCCCAGGTGTCCGCTTGATGAGCCCTACGTAAAGCAAGCTCGGACCTCTTGTCCTCGGGTTTCAGGGCCTCTAGGGGGTCACTGGGGGAGGACGAAGAGGCCAAACCAACGATGGGCTCATCTACCTCGGGAGTGTTAAGCAAGTTGCAGAAGCTCGACTCAAGGTTAAAGAACCTCTTGTCCAGGCTGGATGGGGCGGGAGGGGCCCTTGTGGAGTCCAACTGGTTTGAGACTAGGTCGTGAAATATGGGTGGGGCCGGGATTACCTCCGCCTCCACCACAGGCTGTCTAAAAATGGCGTCCTCTTGCCCCTCTGCCGGGGAGGGGAGGGCCGAGGAGGACTACACAGACAGGCCAGAAATATTCCTGGCCTTAAATAACAGCGATTTAAACATGTGTGGCTTGAACAGGCCCACAAAGGTGGGTTGGTCCGGGATGAGACCCTCGTCCTCAGACATGTCCCCCTCCATAGGGTCTACCTCCGATAGGGGCTCCTCTTGGTGCATAGACCCCCATTCCAATTCCTCCTCCACCCCAAACCGATCTAGGTCCTCCATGGCCTCCTCCAGATCCCTTTCTGGGAGAGGACTGCCCCCCTGTAAAGGTACCTGACCATGAGTGGGGTCCGATCTAGGCGAGGACCTGACTGATGGCGGGTCGTGTTCGGCCACCAATGAGGGGGGACCGGACCTGGACATCTGTTGAAGGCCCTCTGCTATCCCCTGGCGAATGGCCCGTTCCATCCATGCCTGCACGTGCGCAGGGATCTCGGCTGTGGCGGCCTCCTCCTGGCGCAGACCAGCGGCCGTGGGCGTAAATGTAGCTTCGGGCGTCCGTCTGGTCAAAGGCCCGGGGACCTGGTGTCCCTGGGATGGGCTGCGCCTGGAGAGGGAAGAACAATCTGGAGGAGGGGGGGTGTCTGGAGGTAGAAGGAGCAGAGGGAGGGAGGGCTGGGAGTACCGGTTGTGCCTCCCTAGATCGCCTGTCAAATTCTTTCTCCAGAGCCCTATGATGTCATAGGGCGTCTCTCTGAGAAGCCTTGGAAGTGTCCTTAGGGGCTTCCTTAGCCTGTTTGCGCAGGTGGTAGGATTTAGATTTGGCCTTCAAAGAAGGGCCTTTGGTGGAATTGTCATCTGCCATTGTAGAGGAAAGGACTGTAATACAATTTTAAGGGCGGTTGGCTCACCAAGGGTTCGACCTACAACAAAGGCCCGCACCCCCTTTCAGCTGGCCCGCACCCCCTTTTGGAATTTAGATGTATAAATTCTATAATATAGTTGTTGATATAATTATTAATATATTTATGCACAGCCAGGATATATAATCCAATTAGTGTTGAAAATGTGAAGAGTCAATATCGATAAGATGTAAAAATATATAAATATATAAATATAAGTTCACATATAAGTCTATATATGTGTGTGGATATATACAGGTAGGTGTGTGTGTGTATATATATATATATATATATATATATATATATATATATATATATATATATATATATATATATATATATATATATATATATATATATATATATATATATGTTTCTTAAGTTTTGTGGTACTTACATGTATGGTGTTCGGCTTGGTTGGGTATTTTCCCACGTCATTGTAGTTCTTTTAAAGTTGTAGCAACGTTTCAGCAGAATCTCATCTGCCATCATCAGGCTTCTGTATTGTGTCCGTCTGTGGGTCAGACTTTTACAGTGGTTTCAGATTTAAATTTGGGGCAGCCTATTGCTGTGCCAGAATGGTTTTTCTTCATCCTGATTGGTTGGGAGTCTTGGTCTGTGTTTATTGGTCTCGGAGTTTGCTGTGTTCTGCTTGATGGGTGTTTCTGATATCTTCTGTCTGTTTTTGGCTCTTTTTGTATCTTGATTGGCTGGCAGCATTGTGTTACTTTAATGGAGGTCTTTAGTGCAGCTTGGCCGGGTAAATGGGCGGCTATCATTAGTTAGGAAGCTGGGTTTCATCTGGGTGCCTGGTTGGGGTGTGTTTGAGCTGGAGGTATCAGGGGGTCTGTTTGTGCCCAGGTGTTTGCCTGGCTTGTGGTGTGGAGATTTTTGTTTGTGAGTGCAGGCTTCCAAATGATTGACAGCCTGGTGGAATCATCTCTTCTGTTCATGCTTTCTGGTCTTTTTCAATCTCTATGGCTTCTCTGATGACTCTGTGGCTAGGGTTTTCCATAGTGGCCAGGGTTTTGGTGCCATTGAAGTTGATGCTATGACCTATAACACATGGAAGCTACAGGTCATAGCATCAACTTCAATGGCACCAAAACCCTGGCCACTATGGAAAACCCTAGCCACAGAGTCATCAGAGAAGCCATAGAGATTGAAAAAGACCAGAAAGCATGAACAGAAGAGATGATTCCACCAGGCTGTCAATCATTTGGAAGCCTGCACTCACAAACAAAAATCTCCACACCACAAGCCAGGCAAACACCTGGGCACAAACAGATCCCCCTGATACCTCCAGCTCAAACACACCCCAACCAGGCACCCAGATGAAACCCAGCTTCCTAACTAATGATAGCCGTCCATTTACCCGGCCAAGCTGCACTAAAGACCTCCATTAAAGTAACACAATGCTGCCAGCCAATCAAGATACAAAAAGAGCCAAAAACAGACAGAAGATATCAGAAACACCATCAAGCAGAACACAGCAAACTCCGAGACCAATAAACACAGACCAAGACTCCCAACCAATCAGGATGAAGAAAAACCATTCTGGCACAGCAATAGGCTGCCCCAAATTCAAATCTGAAACCACTGTAAAAGTCTGACTCACAGACGGACACAATACAGAAGCCTGATGATGGCAGATGAGATTCTGCTGAAACGTTGCTACAACTTTAAAAGAACAACTACAATGACGTGGGAAAATACCCGAACTAAGCCTAACACCATATATATATATATATATATATATATATATGCATATATCCAGTCATTTAACTGTTAATCAATATTATTATTATTATTATTATTATTACTTGCCAATATGTAATCTAAGGTCTGGTCTGAGGCTCCAGGAAGGAATGACCCCAGAGAGTGCTGTTAAATATCACCAATCCAGCCTGAGGCTGGGATGAGGCCTCTGGCAGCTGGAATTCCCAGGCAACAACCGGGAGGGATAGGCTGCTGATTCCTGCCCTGAGCGTGCTGCGGAAAGCCAACAAGGTTGCCAATTTCACAGAATATTCAGTAGCTCTTGCAGGCTGAAAGGCCTATAACTAGGGCCAGTCCCTTCGCAGCTCGATGAGGCCTCCAAAAAATGGCGCCCGACACGTGGCGGCGCCCAAAATGGCGGCCGCCCACGCTCCCTGAATCACGGGCTGCTCAGAGCAACGTAGCGGCCTCTCTGGCACACAGAAAGACTGAGAGAGAGCAGGCAGGTAAATTTTCGCCCCTTCCTAGGGCGATTGGCGTTAACGGTGGGGGGAATACCAGCTGCACTGTCTAGGCGCGATATAATCAAGCCGCTACGAGTGCGGCGTGAAAAGCGGCAGGAAAACGACCGAATTGGGGGGGGGATTGGCGCCGAAGCGCGAAAGCCGCCCGTTCTTCAACCCCCCTGGAGGCGAAAAAAACACGCTCCCCTAGTATGTGCTAGAGGCTAAGGAAATCAGAAATGTGCTAGAGGCTAAGGAAATCAGAAAGTTTGTCCCTTTTAGGCTAAGATATTCAAACCTGAGAGTAATTCGCTTGAATCGGCCAAGGAGTGGTGAACTGCACAGCCTAATTTCACGAAGGCTGAGCGTAAACTGGGGAACGCAAGGAGCCACGTGATGGAGGGCGGAGCGTTCCTCAGTAATTAAGCTCAGCCTTCAACGACGCAGACTGAAGCACCTCCCACTCTCTGGATGATCCAAACGGCTCTCAGGAGAATATTTTAGCTCAGGATTGACATGAGGGATCCTTGGTGCTCTCTGATCTTGGTTGTTTTCTTGCAGATATTTCATTACCCAAATGCCAGGTAACATCATCAGTGTTAGTAGGACCCTTCTGTTAAAACTGATTCAGACTTATTATCTGCTTGCAGGACCAAGCAATATGATCCAAAAAAGACAAACATGTTTGTTTTCATAAAGGGTGCACTCAGCCATTCCTACAACTCAGCCAGATTGTTGTCCAAAGCCTGAGAGGGACATTGTTGCAGCAGGCAATGCAGTAAAAAGGGGAGTACTGCTATCTCTGAGTGGGACTAACCTCAATAGCTTACTGAATAGCACCTGAGAAAAGCTTCTATCTCTGAAAAACATGTTTATCATTCCATGGAACAAATATCCTGTCACAAGATGAATTAGTTTAATTAATTGTTCATCATAGGTATATGTGTTTGTTAAGCACATTGCTAACTCTTTCATCTTGTTAGTTTACAGAACTCCAGGTGCACTTTCCAAGTGAGCTATGCCAAGTTGCAAAAAGAGAGAAACACTTGTGCTTATTAGCTATTGGCACTGACGAAGGCACCTCCTCTTCTGAGCAGCTTGCAATGATTTTTCCTCAGACTCAGACTGAGCAATGTAGCATGCATGTATTAATAAGTGACCAACATATTTGCATCATGAGAAACCACATTGAAGTTTTAATTGCTTATTTAAAATGTATAAGAGGTAGCCAAGCCGATTCTGGATAGAAAGTTAGTAACCTGTCTTGCCAAAGCCCAGCAGTTTTCTAAGTGCAGTGTTTAAGATTCTTCTTCATCTCATTCAATGATGCTCCTGATTTCTAGAAAAAGAGCTGAGAATGTCTTTAATGTCTCCTCTGACATGTAAGCCCTTCTTCACGTTGCAACTTTTCTGGTAAAGCCCACACAATTTTATCAGGTTCAAAGTAGATTGAGTAAATTCTGCTTGCCATGGAAATTTCTCTATATGAGCAGCAGGTGCTCACATAACAAATTATATTATTAATGTAACATATTTAAATAATGAATATGATCATGATTTAAGAACCATAAACCATATAGTTTGAGAACTATATATGAGGGGGGAGGGGGGAGGAGGGGAGGGAGAGAGAAAAAAAAAAAACACACACACACACACACAGACAGACAAGTTTGGAAACAGGAGAAACAGTTTTGCAAATAGGGTGCAGTTGCAATACCCAAGTAAAAGAGTGAAAAGTCACAAAGTAACTGATAAAATCATGACCATGAACAGCCCAGCCCTTTTTGCTGTTGGGTAAATCTTTATCTAAGTCTTGAGGTGGCAAAGGGTGTGAATTGTGACTAAAGCTCTTAAATTGGCAATACAAGCAATTCCTGAATGCTTTTTAGAAGACAACTCATTAAGAATAATGCCAGGACTTGCCCTTCTAAGACTGTAGTTTTTCTGACATGTATAAACTAGTATTAATGAATGTGATTATTTTTTCCAGTGCTGATAAACATAAAAGTTGCCAATAGCTTCAAAATACAAACTTTGCTTTTAAATTTTTCATAAGGAACCAATCCACAGGCTAATGCACATGAGATGTTTACACTGAAAAATGGCATCCACTTCATGAGACTCACTCTTTAGGAGGAATAGCTCTTAGCAGCTCAGCTACAAAACCTGAATCCAATAGTTAATACATATTTATGTTAAATTATCTATTTCATGTTTTCTTTAAATTATGTTTTCATACAGTAGTGATTCTGTCTTTTAATTTAGCAGATTATTTTCTTTAAGTGATCTAATTTAAGATGAGACATCTTTCAGTGGAAAAGATTCCAGATCTGGATTAATTAATCAGATGATTATTTGGGGTAGATGGTCTCCATTCTTTTAAATGCCTCTGACATTATTCTTTAAAGTGGAGATGGAAGAAGCATCAATTTTCACTGGTAACAAGAAATCCACTTGAAGTCACCTGATGAAGCAACTCTTTAAAACAAAATTCATATATGCAATTTCATTAACTAGCAACACTGGCAGACATTCATGAATATGTTACCAAAAACTAACCACATGGGCCCTGGCATTCCACAAATTTGTGTGAGGCTTCAAATAATAAGTTCTCATAAAACATACAAAAATGACTAAGTAAAAAGACATTCTCTAAAAATTGAGGTCATTCCAGTTCTCATGAAGCCAAAAACAAACAAACAAGCCCCCCCAAGTATTACACCAAGAAGAGGCTGGTTCTGTATTTACAGAAATAGGATATTAATACATTTCAGTTCTGCCTTTGTCTTTAAATTCAGGCAAGATTTAGAGATTTTCCTTGGCATTTCTTGTCACTTGGCTGTGGGCTTCATTTTCAAATTCTTATGGCACACTGTTCCCCCAAGAATGGGGTTACTTATAATAGTACAACTCCAATATGTATGTTGTCAAGGCAGTTTAGGTAGCAGATCCCTAGTATATGATGAACTACCAGTCAGTTTCTAAATCATAATATATATGACATTGCTGAGGAAAAACAGATTAAACTGAAGTTTCAGCTGAATCCTTTGCAGTAGGTAGGGGATGAGATGGATGGGGAAAGAAAATAAGGTAACATAAAGATGCACAAAGAGCCAACCTCCTACTCCCATGGTCTTAAAAAGGGAAGATACACTATTGCTCAATGTCTGTTATTACAATGGCTAATAATGGCAATTCATAAATCACACTGATTAGAGAAAGACTTTATAGACTTTGGCAGCTTTTGACTCAATTTCAAGATTTTTTCTATGGGAAAATGGTCACATTTATAATCTCACATAAGTAGGAAAAAGAGGGAGATGGGGATGAATATAGGACCTGTTTTTGTTCAACTTTTGTATGTTTTATATACATAATTACAGAGCCTTGATTTTCATGTCATGAAAGGACATTCTTGTCATCTACATTTTTAATGTATTTTATTATACTCATCTGATCACCAAAACACGTCTGCATCTTTCCCCCTACTTTGGTTTCTCTAACACCTGCTTCTACCATATTGCTCAATTATGTAAGATTATACCTTATCACTAAAATCTACTTATCTACCCATAGCTTAATAAAAAGACATCAGTGGCAGTAGTAAGGGAACATTTTTTCATCAGAGACTTAAAATTCAAGAAAAATTAAGGTGTTTAGTTAGCCATTTCCTTTCTTCTAGCATCACAGAATAATAATTATTTAATGTGCTCCTGCTTGGAGCTATGTACAGGTGAAACTCGAAAAATTAGAATATCATGCAAAAGTTCATTTATTTCAGTAATGCAACTTAAAAGGTGAAACTAATATATGAGATAGACTCATTACATGCAAAGCAAGATAGTTCAAGCCGTGATTTGTCATAATTGCAATGATTATGGCTTACAGCTCATGAAAACCCCAAATCCACAATCTCAGAAAATTAGAATATTATATACAATCAATAAAACAAGGATTGTACATAGAACAATATCGAACATCTGAAAAGTATAAGCATGCATATGTACTCAGTACTTGGTTTGGGCCCCTTTTGCAGCAATTACTGCCTCATTGCGGCGTGGCATGAAAGCTATCAGCCTGTGGCACTGCTGAGGTGTTATGGAAGAGGCCTTCAGCTCTTCTGCATTGTCATTAGAGGCCTTCAGCTCTTCTGCATTGTTCAATCTCATGTCTCTCATCTTTCTCTTGACAATGCCCCATAGATTTTCTATGGGGTTCAGGTCAGGCGAGTTTGCTGGCACAATAATCCCATGGTCATTGAACCAGGTTTTGGTGCTTTGGGCAGTGTGGGCAGGTGCCAAGTCCTGCTGGAAAATTAAGTCAGCATCCCCAATAAAGCTCGTCTGCGGAAGGAAGCATGAAATGCTCCAAAATCTCCTTGTAGACGGCTGCATTGATCCTGGACTTAATGAAGCACAGTGGACCAACAGATGACATGGCTCCCCAAATCAACACAGACTGTGGAAACTTCACACTGGACTTCAAGCATCTTGCAGTGTGTGTGCCTCTCCATTCTTCCTCCAGACTCTGGGTCCTTGGTTTCCAAATGAGATGCAAAAGTTGCTCTCATCAGAAAAAAAGACTTTGGACCACTGAGCAACAGACCAGTTCTGTTTTTCTTTAGCCCAGGTAAGACGCTTCTGACGTTTGTTGTTCAGGAGCGGCTTGATAAGAGGAATATGACATTTGAAGCCCATGTTCAGGATCCTCTTTGTGTGGTGGCTCTTGATGCACTGACTCCAGCTTCAGTCCACTCCTTCTGAAAGTCCCCAACACTTTTGAATGGCCTTTTCCTGACTATCCTCTCCAGGCTGCGATCATCCCTGCTGCTTGTGCACCTTTTTCTTCCACACTTTTCCCTTTCACATAACTTTCTATTAATGTGCTTTGATACAGCACCTTGGGAACACCCAACTTCTTTTGCAATTACCTTTTGAGGCTTTCCCTCCTTATGGAGGGTATCAATTATGGTTTTCTGCACAACTGTCAGGTCAGCTGTCTTTCCCATGATTGTGATTCCTACTGAACCTGACTGAGAGACCATTTAAAGGCTCAGGAACCCTTTGCAGGTGTTATGGTTTAATTAGCTGATTAGAGTGGGACACTTTGAGCCTAGAATATTGAACCTTTTCACAATATTCTAATTTTCTGAGATTGTGGATTTTGGGTTTTCGTGAGCTGTAAGCCATAATCATCACAATTATGACAAATCACGGCTTGAACTATCTTGCTTTGCATGTAATGAGTCTATCTCATATATTAGTTTCACCTCTTAAGTTGCATTACTGAAATAAATGAACTTTTGCACAATATTCTAATTTTTCGAGTTTCACCTGTACTTGCTGTTGTTGGCTACTAGAGTGCTTTCTTCTACCTCTCTTAATAAATGGATATGGAACATGCAACAATATATTGTTTTTAAGTACTGTTCATTAATACTACATTATTAAATTATAATAATGCTGCTGCAACGAAACAGTCTCTACAGTCCTAAGCACTATTGTGAAGAGGGAATGTTTGAGTGAACCAAATAAAAAATGTCAATATGCTTGCACAAAAATTTTATTGAATATCTAAACATATAAATATATACATAGGTGGTGGAGAAACAGGTGGAATATATTTGTAGTTATGATTGAAATGCTAAGTTTAGAATGAATTGACATGAGCAAAGGCTGTTTAGAATAACAAAAGATTTATTTAAATATATTCAAAATAAAAGAAAAATTAGCAGGATACCAGTTATTTTCAGCAAACAGTATGTACCATACAGGAATGTGCTGTACCTGTTCAATTAGTACTACAAGACTCAGCCAGATTACAGCTTATATGTCTAAAATGAAAAAAAGAACGAAACAAATAAAAAGACTTGCAATTATAATTTCCAATTTGTTCTTTTACTTTTATCAATAATTTTGTTCCCTTGGAAACTATTATATTTTAAAGAAAATGTTGCCACCCCACCTCTTTCCAGAATGGTCAGATGAAATAATGTGCAGCAAAAATACATACTTATTTGGTCATTCCAATTAGCTCTGAGGAGACTGCTCCTAAATAAAGACTATGGCCTTAATAAAATAAACTGGATTTAAATGTTTGCAATAACTCAACTGCAAGTCTCAGTTATAACTGTCATTAAATAGTGAATGTGAGCTCATTTTGGTCATACTTCCATATTGTTATGCTAGTGGTATATAAAGGGAGGTAAATGAAATCCTACTACATATTAGAAAGGTGTTAACAGATAACTAGCAATATTGTGGACATCTTGCCTTTTATATGATTTGTCTAATTCTAAAACATTTTATAAGCAAAAAGTCAGCATGTTTAAACATTTGTCAAGGTATTCAATTAATTAACTAATTAAAGAACTTCTATAACTGCCTATCTTTTATAATGATCCTAAGTGGGTTGCAAAAACTAATAAAACCAAACCAAAACCAAAAACCAAGAAAATAACTGTCCCTTCCACCAAATACTTGACAATCTTAATGCCACTCTCATCTTTTAGGTCAAGATTTAGAAAGAGTCAGATCTTCATGCTCATTTTTATAGTTCAATTTTACTATAAAAGCAACAAAAATATTTATGGCTTCTAAGTAGTAGGAAAAGAAGTTTGAGAAATAACTCCATTGCCTTGAAATACATTAAAACGTTGTGATGATTAAATGAAATGGCATTTTATTTACACTGTAATGACCTATTCTTATGTATTACTTTTAGATCCAAATTTAATTAAATTTATGTTGAGTTTAAATGTCACACTAAGTCACTGTAGGTTGGTCTGCAGTTTAGACAATGATTTTTGTAGCATGTTAAACACCATTTTACAAATCTCAATTGATTTTATAAATATCAACAGGTGTGGGTGGGAGATTGGCAGATTGGGGTAGTTGAAGTGTCCTGCAGTCCTAAGTGCAGACTGGATGCCCAGTGCTCAAATTTTGATTATGACACTGTGGAGGCTCTGTAATGGCCAAAACTTTAGAAATAGGTTAAAAGTCCTTTCATTCAGTTGCTTTGTAACTTTAAATGGTTGCTGAACAAATGGTTGTTAACTGAGAACTATCTGTATGCACAAAGATCCGGCACTATCCACCATGGAGAAATGAAATTTGTCAAGATGGAAAAACCGTATTTAATTAGAGAAAGATAATATCTACATTTATTGGTGTCTGAAAGCTTATGAAATTTTTGTGCAATGAAAATGAAAAAATGAACTTTTTATTTATGGTTTTGGTGAATGGAAAGAATAGGTTATAAAAAGAAGAGAATAATAACTGCCAAGAGGAATATCAGAATTTCTTTATAAATCTTTTCATGTTTTGTTCATTCCTTTTCTATTTCTTTCTTTTTTCTTCTTTGTCTCTTTTTTTCATTTTCACATTTACTACATTTTAAAATGTAAATGCCGTGTGGGGATTGCGCCGAAATTCGAACCACAGGAGGTTCTGAAGAAAGTAAGCCACCTTGGAGGGGTGATGAAGCAAGAGAGCACACCCTGTCAATCTCAGGAAGCCCGCAATCTTCCTGACTGATCCAGGGAAAGGCTCTCAATCCAGTGGAAAGAAAAGGATGGCCATTGCGTGCCTGAACAAAGCCTGGACAGCTGACAAATTTGACAGAGCAGCAGAATGAAGAACAGTTTGGTGAAAAATTTCTAATTTCCAATTACTATTGAACAAAGAGCCCCCAAGAAGCTAGCTGGGAGAGAGTGGGATCACAAAAAGAGGGGGTGGTTTTGCCTTTCCACTCCCCCCAAGGAAAATGGCAGCTAAGTTAAAACAGGAAAGAAGGGTGGGGGGATTGCTTATTTTAAGTAAATGAAAGAAGTTTAAAAGTAAGAAGCTGGACCGGGAACCTCAAATATAATATTGGCCAATCAGGAAATCAAATTGGGCCCAAGTAGCCATTTTCCCTCCCTGGTGTCATGTAACTCATTAGTGTTACAAGGTCTCAGGTGTGAAGGGGGAGCAGGTGTGTTCAATTTGGTGTTATTGCTCTCACTCTCATACTGGTCACTGGAAGTTCAATATGGCACCTCATGGCAATGAACTCTCTGAGGATCTGGAAAAAATGAATTGTTGCTCTACATAAAGATGGCCTAGTGTATAAGAAGATTGCCAAGACCCTGAAACTGAGCTGCAGCACGGTGGCCAAGACGATACAGCGGTTTAACAGGATGTGTTCCACTCAGAACAGGCCTTGCATGGTTGACCAAAGAAGTTGAGTACCCGTGCTCAGTGTCATATCCAGAGGTTGGCTTTGAGAAAAAGACATATGAGTACTGCCAGCATTGCTACAGAGGTTGAAAGGGTGGGGGGTCAGTCTGTCAGTGCTCAGACCTTGCGCTGCACACTGCATCAAAGTGGCCTTGCAGGGCTGTCATCCCAGAAGGAAGCCTCTTCTAAAGATGATGCACAAGAAAGCCCACAAATGGTTTGCTGAAGACAAGCAGATTTAAGGACATGGATTTCTGGAATCATGTCCTGTGGTCAGATGAGACCAAGATAAACTTATTTGACTCAGATGGTGTCAAATGTGTATGGCGACAACCAGGTGAGGAGTACAAAGACAAGTGTGTCTTGCCTATAGTCAAGCATGGTGGTGGGAATGTCATGGTCTGGGGCTGCATGAGTGCTACCAGCACTGGGGAGTTACAGTTCATTGAGGGAACCATGAATGCCAAAATGTACTGTAACATACTGAAGCAGAGCATGATCCCCTCCCTTCAAAGGCCACAGGGCAGTGTTCCAACATAACAACCTCAAACACATCTCCAAAACAACCACTGCCTTTCTAAAGAAGCTGAGGGTAAAGGTGATGGACTGACCAAGCATGTCTCCAGACCTAAATCCTATTGAGCATCTCTGGGGCATCTTGAAATGGAAGGCGGAGATGTGCAAAGTCTCTAACATCCACCAGCTCCATGATGTCATCATGAAGGAGTAGAAGTGGCAACCTGTGATGCTCTGGTGAACTCTATGCCCAAGAGGGTTAAGGCAGTGCTGTAAAATAATGGTGGCCGGTGGCCACACAAAATATTGACACTTTGGGTCCCATTTAGACATTATCACTTAGGGGTGCACTCACTTTTGTTGCCAGCAGTGTAGACATTAATGGCTGCATGTTGAGTTATTTTGAGGGGACAGCACATTTACACTGTTATACAAGCTGTATACGTACTACTTTACATTTTAGCCAAGTGTCATTTCTTCAGTGTTGTCACATGAAAAGTTATACTTAAATATATACTTAAGATATACTTAAAATGTTAGGGTGTGTGCTCACTTCTCTGAGATACTGTATGTTAGATGAAAATGTAACAGTGATGGAATTAACAGAAGCAATTAAGAGACAGAAAAATGGGAAAACACCAGGCCCAGATGGACTACCAGCAAAACTATACAAAGACACAAAAAATAATTTGAGTAAGTCAATGTTGGAAGTGTTTAACGAAGTACTATTACAAGCGAAAATACCAAATTCATGGACTGAAGCATATATTACACTCATACCAAAGAAGGACTCAGACTTGCTACAGATGAAAAATTACAGACCAATATCTACTGAATGTGGATTATAAAATATATGCCTCAATAATTGCAGAAAGACTTAAAAGATTTTAAAATCAATTTATACATCCTGACCAAAATGGATTCTTGCCTAAGAGACAGATTAAAGACAATATGAGGATAATTCTAAATATGTTGAAGTATTACAAAGCATATTCAGAGAAGCAAATGGCATTGATCTTCTTGGATGCACAGAAAGCATTTGATAACTTGAACTGGCAGTTTATGCTAGCACAATTGAAAGATATGGATTTGGGGGAAAGAGTTATTAATACGATTAAGGCAATATATTACAAGCAAACAGCAAAGGTGATGGTAAATGGAGATATGACAGTGAAAGTTGCTATCAAAAAAGGTACACGACAAGGGTGTCCCTTGTCGCCATTATTATTTATATTGATATTGGAGATATTAAATAGAAATATCAGACAAGATAAAGATAAAAGGTTTGGAAATAAAAAAGAGGCGTAGGTGCTTACCTGATACACCCATTCTCTGTGAGCTGTGAAGAGCATCCAGGCATGGGAAGTGCTTCTGTCTCATTTGATAGGCTGAGCTGATTTCTGGGGACACTCCTCCTTGAGGCTTAGTGTCCCCAGTTTTGGTGAAGTTGAAATGATAAGTTCATCGTTATTCTCCTTCACCTTTGCTTTGTAGATTTGGCCAGGATTGGACCCATACCAGACAGTTTCTGGGTGTGGCTGGATGCTCTTCACAGCTCACAGAGAATGGGCATATCAGGTAAGCACCAAAGCCCCTTCTCCAGATGAGCTATTCAGAGCATCCAGGCATGGGACATACCAAAGCTGGCGTGTCCAAAGGGAGGGTATCTGTCTGGTTTGGAGTCCCATTTTTATGTGTGGGCCCATTGTAATACCCATCTATTAAAGGTTGCTTCAGCAGAAGCAAAAACGTCCAGTTTATAGTGCCTTATGAAAGGCGAAGGTGAAGCCCATGTTGCTGCCCTACAGTTTCATCGATTGATGCTTGAGTAGCCCAAACCGCCGAAGTTGCAGTACTCCTAGTTGAATGTGCCACAATACCTGTAGGCATGGGCAATGACTGCATTTCATAAGTCTTTGCAATCGTGACTCACAGCCACCTGCCAATTATCGATGAGGCGATTTTTCTTCCTTGAGTAGAAGGTTGAAAGGCCTCCGTCTTCCTAAATGAAGCAGTCCTGTCTATGTAGATTTGGAGGGCATGTCATACATCTAATAGATGCCATTGTTGCTCTAGACCAGGGGTGTCAAACTCAAATTCATCGGGGGCCGCATCAGCAGTTTGGTCCCCATCAAAAGGCCGGTTGTATCTGTAGGTCTATGTGTCCACTCTTTATTATCATAAATTAATGTCACTGCATTCAATTATTACTGTTTTTTGTAATAATGTAAGTAATAACTAGCTCTGAAAGCAGAAACATAGTCAGAATAATGACAAGTAGATATTCAAATGTACAATTATTGTACAATGTATTGAAAAATGTTTTTTGGTAACAAACATTAATTTTTTTTTAAACATACAAATATTGCCAAACACTGTTTATTAAACATATGGAAAACACAAGGCATTACCTTTTTTTAACTTTACTGACTAGATGGCTGACATCGTTTTCCTAAGGTCAGTCCATCGATGTTTGGCGTTAGGTCTTGTGCTGTAGCAATCCGCAAAACAGCATGGAGGTTATCATCAGTGATGCGTGATCTGAGCTTGGTCTTGTTCAGATTCATGACTGAAAACATCTGTTCACATAGATAAGTGCTCCCAAACATGGACAGAACACGTGCAGCTTGAAGTCGGAGCTGTGGCATCAAAGCAGGGGGGAGGAGACGGTAAAAGTCGTCGACTGTCGCATCCTGGAACTTCGCTTTCAGGCTGCTGTTGGACTGCCCTTTTATAGTGCCCAGCCATCTGCCCCTCCATTTACTTTACTTACCTTTTACTTCTTTCTTTCTTTTACTTCTTTCTTCTTGCTCCTCTCTGCGGCGTCCGCGCGCTCCTCTGATCCCTGGAGATGTCGGGCGGACGTCACGTGATGACGTCACGTCCGACACCCAGGGAGCAGTGCGGGGCAGGAAGAAGTCGGGCCAGGTCCCGGAAGGTAAGTAATTTTTTTTTTTTTTAACTTGAGCCATTTTTAAAATGAATTTACTCCGTGCAGGCACGGAGTAAATTCATTGAAAAAAAAAAGGGGGAGGTTGCAAGGCTGGCGGCAGCACCGCGGGCCATCAGACGAGGTCTGGCGGGCCGGATTTGGCCCGCGGGCCTTGTGTTTGACACCCCTGCTCTAGACCGTGATATGGTCTTAGGACAGAAGTTGGGAGTATCAACTCCTGTGCTCTGTGGAAGGCTGAATTTATTTTGGAAATGAAGGTTGGATCTAATCAAAGGACTACTGTGTCGGAATGAAAAATGCAGAGATCTTGTCTCACTGACAGGGTGGCTAGCTCAGAAATTTGTCTTGCCTATGTCATTGCTACTAAGAACACTACCTTGGATGTAAGTACATGGAGACTCGTACTTCTTAGAGGCTTGAAAGGTTGCTTTTTGAGCGCTGTGTGAACTTTGTTTAGGTCCCAGGTGGGATATCTATGGACCATTGGGGGTCTTAGATTAGTGGCACCAGGGAGAAACCTGCATATCCTTGCGTGATGAGCGAGGGATCGTAGATCACCACAGGTAATGACGGAGGCTAAAACCTCCACCTGTCTATGTAAAGTGTTTGGTGAGAATCCTTTGTGCAAACCTTCCTGGAGAAAGTCCAGTATTTGCGCCACCAATGGAGAGGTGGGGTCTATTTTCTCCTTGTCACACCATCTGCAGAAAATATTCCAGGTAGCATTGAATATACGGTTTGTGGATGGATGTCTGACCACTTGGATTGTTGACATGACTTTATTGGAGAGCTTCTCACTTTTCAAGAGTCTCCTCTCAAGCACCACATGGCTAGGTGTAGCCACTGGATGTTGTATTGGACCCTGTGTGAGCGAGACTCTCTCCGGTGGGATTCTCCATGGGTCTGTGATTGATAGATCCCTGAAATCTGTGAACCATGGATGTCTGGGCCAGTATGGTGCCACCAACAATTCTGCCTTCTCTAGAAGTTTCTGGGCCACCTTGGGAATCAGTGGGAGGGGAGGAAAGGCATATAGGAGATCTCGAGGCCAGCAGCAGTGGAGAGTGTTGACTCCCTCCAGTCCTTGTGTTGGAAATCTGGAAAAGAACCTCGGGAGCTGCGCGTTGAGGGGTGAGGCAAAGAGGTCCAGGATCGGATGGCCAAATCGATGGGACATTTCCTGGAACAGTCTCAGGTGCAGGCATCATTCGGAATGATTGACAGTGGCCCTGCTCAACCAGTCTGCTGGAATGTTGGACTGTCCCGAGATGTGTTCTGCTTTGATGCAGATTAAATTCCTCTCTGTCCAGCAGAACAGCCTCTCTGTCTCTCTCATTAGCAATCTTGAATGCATGCCCCCATCTGTTTATGTGTGCCTTTGTGGCCACGTTGTCGGTCAGGAGGAAATGCAGTCCCTGAATCAGTGGTAGAAATTTGCAGAGGGTGAGATGGGCTGCCTTCAATTCTAGCCGGTTTATGCTGCAAGCGTGTTCTGTTGTGGACCAGTGACCCTGAGCTACAAGGGAGTCACAGTGTGCCCCCCATCTAAATAGACTTGCGTCTGTTGTGATAGTGTTTCTGTGAAGGTCTTTGAAAAGACAGCCCTTGTTGATGTTTGTTGTGGTCCACCAGTGAAGCAATATAAGAATCTTTGATGGGATGGTGACCTTGGACATGGCATTGCTCTTTCCTGATTGTTGATATGGGAGCAGAAACCATTGTAGGGTTCTTGCGTGGAGCAGGGCCCAGGGAACAATAGAAATGCAGGAGATCATTTTTCTTAGCAATTTGGATAATTGGGCCAGGGGTACTCATTTGAGAATTCTAACTTCTTTTGACAACTGCCCAATGTTACTCTGCCTATCCGGTGAAAGGGAAACCTTCATAGCTACTGTATCAATGATGGCTCCCAAATGCAGGAGAAGAGTCGAGGGTGTCAAGTGACTCTTGGCCCAATTTATTGAAAATCCGTGTTGTTGGGGAGCCTGTAAGGTGACTTGGGTATCTAATTCCACCTGCTGGCAAGACAATGACAATATTAATATGTCATCAAGGTAGCATTGTAGCCAGACTGGCTTAATCCTAAAATAGCCTGCTAAAGCTGCAAGAACCTTTGTAAAGGTTTACCAGGCCAAATGGAAGGGCTCTGTATTAGTAGTGATGGCCGTTGTAGCAGAAACTCAAGAACCTACTATGCAAGGGTCTAATGGGTATATGTAAATACGCCTCTGTTAGAGCTATTGACAATAGGACATCTCCCTGTCTGATGCTGAGAATTGATTGTCGGGAGCTCATCTTAAACCTCCTGTAGACCAGGAAGCGATTCAGGTGTTTTAGATCTAAAATTGCCCTCCCCCCCGAAATCTTTGGGACCCCAAATAGATGCAAATAAAATCCATGTCTATGTTGACCCATCAATACAGGTTGGATTGCGTGGATCTCCAGCAAGTGTTGGATTGTGGTCTCCATAAGGGCTCTCTTGGTAGGATCCTTTGAGACAGGGCACTGCATAAAGAAGTTCAGAGGTGTGGAGGGGAATTCCAGAGAGAGACCTGATCTTATGGTCTCTCTTACCCAGGCATCTGATGTAGTGGACTCCCATTGATCTGCAAATAGTCTTCACAGTCCTCCTATGGGAGAGTTGGGTATGAGATTATTTGGGGTATCAAAAAGATCTATTCCCTGTCCCACAAAAGGACCTTTTATTCTGCCCTCCCCATCAATTTCTGTCTCTGAAGTCAGCTCTTTCTGCCTGCTGTCCTTGTCTGTACCCAAAGGGCCTTTGTGATCTTTGAGAATAGGTTCCTTGATAGAAGAGATGAAAGGAAAGCCTCTGAAAGGAATGAGATGGTCTATTTTCAGGCTCATGAAAAAGGGAGGGAAGGATCTTCTTCTTATTCTGAGATTCTACCAGGAGCGAATCCAGGGCAGATCCGAACAATTTGTTCCCTTCAAATGGAGTGGATGCCAACTTCCACTTGTTTGGTATCCATTTGCCAATGGCAGAGGCAAAGTAGGCCTCGTGATCTGACCTGGGACACTATGGCTCTTGAAGAGAATTTTACTGAATTCAACGTTGCGTCTGCAGAGAATTGTGCAGCTGCCATCAATGTGGCTATATTATGATACGCCCTAGTATTTGAAGAAGGAATGGAATCTCTCAGGTGACGGAGCCACCTTAGGGAAGATCTGGTAAAGAATGAAGTGGCTATAGCCGCTCTGATGGCCCATGCATCTGCTTGATGAGCCCTGCGAAGTGCTAACTCTGCTCTCTTGTCCACTGGCTTAAGAGCTTCCTCCGCTTTGCTTGGTACAGTGGAGGAAGAGGCTAGGGCTACCACAAGTTCATCTACTATGAGTGCTAGAAGGAAGTCAGAAAATTCTGGTGCTGGGTTGTAAATATTTTTGTCATATCCCGTTGGATTGGGATAAGCAGCTGTAGAGGTCCACTGTTTTTGAACATCAATGAACATCTGTGGGACTGGAATGACCTCCGCTTCGGTGATAGGTTGTGAAAAGATTAAGTTATCCAACTCCTCCTGAGCTGAAGGCGGTTGGGAGATAGAGTTCAGATTGTCAAGGCATGCAGTGTTTTTTGTCTTGAATAGTAAGGACTTAAATAGGTGTGGGCAGAACAACCCTGTGAATGTAGGTTGATCAGGGGCTAAACCCTCATCTTCCAACATATCCTTCTCTAGCCGGTCTGCCTCAGACAAAAACGAATCATTATCTTGGGAGGACACTGACATGATTTGTTCCAACTAATCTATTTGGTCTTCCCTGTATTGCATGACCTGGTTGGGCATGTGAGCGATTGGAAGATTCGCCCCCTGGGAGGGTACCTGAAGTTGAATGGATTCCTCCCTGCTTAGCGACCATGGTGACTGAAGATCATGATTAGGACCTGTTTGGTGTTGCCTTGTCAGGAAGGTCTGTTGCACCCCTGCTGGAAAACCTTGTTTGATAGCTAGCTCCATCCAAGCTCTCATATGTGGGAGGATTTCCTGAGGGATAGTTTCCTCTGCACAAAGTTCCCGCTGCCATGGATGTAAATATAGCCTCAGGAACACTCCATGGTGCATGCAGTGCAGTTGAAGTGCCTGTCTGGTCTGGCAAATAGTTGATGCACCTGCACTGCATTGACAGACCCAGTGGAGAAGCTGGAATGGAGCTTTGAACAGGAGCAGCTCTTGGAGATGTTGTTTGTTAATTCTTCTTGGCCTCACAAAGGCACTTTTGCAGGTGTTTCTCTAGTACCTTTTGGCACCTCTTGGCATCTTTCTCAGTGGCTTTGGAAGGCTTTCTTGAACCCTGTTGTCTTGCTCTGAGTTCTGGCCATTGCCCTTCTGGCTGCCGCTCTAGACCCTGAATCAGTGGAGCCAATAGAGCTTCCACTTGACATTGCAACCCCTGGATACAAGAGTTGTAAAAGGGTGAGGCTTGAAATTAACGCGGTTGGCACGCCTAAGGACCCTGCTCTGGAATGGGCAGGGACTCCCTCAAATGTAATTGATTGAATCCCCCTCCTTTTAAAATTAATCAATGCCAAATAAAATTGAATTAATACCAATTAAAGATACACCTTAACTGCCCAGTGTATGATTCAACAGTCTAAGTCAGGGGTCTTACCGGGCCGCTGGTTGCTGGGCGCCGCCATCTTTTTTTGATAAAAAAGTGCTTCCGGTGAGCTTTTCCGGGTAGAAAGCTCACCAGAAGCACTTTTTCATCAAAAAAAGATGGCGGCGCCAGCGCTTCTGGTGAGCTTTTCCGGGTAGAAAGCCAAATGGATTCAGGATGTTCTGAATACAGCATTTTAAAATTTAACTACATTGTTCATAATTCTACAAAACCGGATAGAATTTTCTTTCTATGTTATTATTTCGTATTAATATACATATGTTGTTATTATATATTATATAATCAGGTCATTTTATACTTCAAAAAATATTTTCCTGTCTTAAATATTAACTTTTTTTCTGACTTCAAAGATTCTCTATGGTCCTATCATTCAATGGATTCTATTCCTATTTTTTGCATAAGTGAGTACTTAATCAGAATTAAGAAAAAAGAAAAATTGGAAATATTAAATATCATTTTATGTGTTACAGAAGTGCCAGCTTTACAAGACAGAATGCTAATCTTGTATTTATTTTAAATGCAGGAAATATTCAATGATTTCTAATTAAAACTTTCTTTACATATCATATTCTTTTAAGATTTTTACAGACATGAAGTGATCCAGCCTGCAAAGTGCTTAGGAATTGTATTTTCTGTCAGCATTCCTGGAAGTAGTCTGATGTAGCTTTGTGATTTCAGTCCTCAAAGAAGATACATCTAACATATTTAAGCTCTTAAGACTACAGGATATAAAAGCAAGTACAAGCCAATGTGAACTTTTAAATAGTTTCTAAACAGAATTAATGAAAGTACAATACCACTGAAGGTACGGCGCGGAGCTGGCGTTGCGACAATACGGCGTGCAATCTTGAAGGTCTGAGATCGCCGCCGATATCTTTGCTTTTGGACAGTCCAAACGGATCTAAACCGTCCCGAAGAGACAGTGAATGTAAAGAGCGCAAACTGATGATCCCAGGGATATCGCAAAGTCCCTGGTAGATCCAGAAGAAGCTCTTTTTGCCAGCGGCAAAGAGGCAGCCATTAAAGCTGCTGAAGTTGGGATAACTCCGAAACGGAAGAGAATGGAAAGAGAAAGTGTGCCAGTTTGGTGAGAATTTTTTCTTTAAAGATTTGAAAAGACACCCTAAGGAAAAGAAAAAATCTGTAAAATCTTAGACAGAAGTGATTAAGCAGCGATTTTAAATGGGAAGTCAAATTAATTTTTTCCTTTTTTTTTGCTGGACTCTTCATATATGATTTTTTTACTTTGAACTGGACTGGTCTTTTTTTTCTACCTTATTTTTTTTTGTCTCTACTCCTTTTTGTCTTTATAATATTTTAGGCTAGAGATTCCCTTTTAGCTTTTTTTCTAAATCCTTTTTCCTTTTTAATTAATTTTTATTATATTTTGTTTGGAAAAGGAGGAAAGTGAAAGCAGAGGAAACTTTGTAACACTGCCAACTAGAGGCTTAGAAATATTGTTTCTCTTTTTTTTCTCTCTCTCAACCAGACAAAGCTGAGAAAGAATTCAGACTTCTTTTCAAAGACTTTGAGCCCGTCTGATAAGATAGCGGGAAGAGCATGGGAGAGTATTATTGCAGGTGCTCTTCTGGGTTTCTATCAGTAGCTGGAGTCTGGTGTTGAAGTTTACAGAAAAAAGACGATAAGACTCCAGAGAAGAGAGCTACAAAACTTAACAAACATAACTAAATAGGTGCAGTGTGTTCTTTTTCTCTTTTTTAAGCTGAGCTATTCCTTACTTTAACAAACCCCCTCCTTATCAGCTTATTATTTGTAATAGTCATTTGGTTCTTTGGCCTTTTGGAACTTGCTTTGTCTTTCTTTTTGCTTTTGGAGCCTAATTTTTACTTTTGCATTTCATTTTAAAGGACAAGTCTTAGTATTGATGTTTTCTTTTCTATTTTTAAGGGAGTAGTCCTTTTTCTTTTTTCTCTCTCCCTCTCCTGCATTTTTTATTTACTTTCCATATTGGTTTTCTTTTTGTGGCTTCCTTTTTTTGTATACCTTTTCATACCTGAGACTTTTTAATTGGATTAAGGTGTTGAAGAACCTGAAGAATCTTTTTTTCTTCTTCTTTAGTTTTTTACTTTTTATTTTTCTGTCTCCTACAAGATTTAACAAATTTTCCCTTTTTCTCTTTATGGTTTTTTCTTCCTTTTTTGAGTTTTTACTGCTATTTAACTAATCAATTGGATTAAGGTATACAAGAGCCTGAAGAATTTTTTTTTATCTTGCTTCTTTTCCCCCACTATTTTTACTTGGAATTACAATTGGTTATTTCACGAGTGGAATAAGGTCTAGAAGAACCTGAAGATTTTGAATTGTCTGAATTGAGCAGGAAACTAACAGCGGCTGGTTCTTCAATTCCTACATCTTCCTCTTCACCATCTGGAGGACAACGCTCAATACAGACGATGTTACAACAAGAAAAAGAACAGGAAAAGGTGACACAGCAGATGATAATGCAAGGAATTCAGAGCTGCCAAACCTACCTATAAAGTATAAACATGGAAGAGAAAAAACTGATTACAATGAACATAAACGGACTTAATTCAGCTGTTAAAAGAAGGAAAACTTTCCATAAATTAGAGAAATTAAAATTTGATATAATCCACCTACAAGAAGTACATATTAAAAAGTAACATGAACAACTGTTGATACAGCCAAAGTTAGGGAAAATATTTACTTCTTTGACACAATGCAAGAAAAGAGGAGTGGTTTTATACATTAAAGATATTATCCCGGCGAAATTGATCCATACAGATGACGATCGAAGATTATTAATGGTAGAAATAATGGACAATAATATGAAAACACTCCTGATTGCAATCTATGCCCCGAATGACAATAAGGAGAATTTTATAGAAAATTACATATGAAAATAATTGAACTGGACTATGCTAATATAGTTATGATGGGAGACTTTAATGGAATTGTACACAATAAATTGGACTATACAACACAGAAAACAACAAAGCAAAACAGAAAGACTCTCCCTAAATCTTTTTTTAAAATGACAGATGAAATAAATTTAAAAGATGCATGGAGAGAAAGAAATGCTAAGACTAAACAATACACCTTCTATTCAAACAGACATTTATCATAGTCCAGAATAGATATGATATGGATGTCAACAGAATTGTTAGCTAATATCCAAGAAATAAATAAATAGCTTTATTGAAACAAGTACTTGGGCAGATCATAATCCAATGACAATTAAATGGAAAGGGCAAAGAAGATCTAGATGGACGTTAATTAATACTATACTAAAAGAAAAAGACTTCATACAGAGGATGGAGAAAGAACTGCCTTTTTTCTTTAAAGAAAGTAAAAAAGAAGACACATCAATGCAGAATGTATGGGATACAATGAAGGCATATGCCAGAGGCTTGATAATAGACTATACAAGGAAAAGAAATACCATGAAAAGATTAGCCTCTAAGACAGGGGTGGGCAAACTACGGCCCGCGGGCCACATCCGGCCCGTTGGTCTGTCCAATGCGGCCCGCCCCTGAAAAAAAAAATCGCTGCCATTGGTCTGTCCAATCCGGCCCGCCCCTGAAAAAAAATCGCTGGGCGTGGCGTATTGCCCTGTGCCGCGTGGCCCCCAAAGCTGCAAAACAGTGCGGAGCGATCTAGGGGTAGGAAAGAAAAGAAATTTGCAACGGCCTCGGCTGGGAGTTCAAATCACCTTCGAGTGCGACCTCTCCGAAGGTGAGTCCCCGCCGATCCCCTTTTTTTTCCGGGCTTCCAGGCTTAAACTTTGCAAAGGCAAAGCTTGCAGGCTGGAGCGTCTTCCCGCCGAGGAGCGGGAAGGGTTCCACCCGGGCGGGCGGGCGGGCTGCTTGGAGCCACCTAAAGCTAGGCCGCTGCTGGTGGAGCCTTGCCCTGCCTTGGTGCCCCGTTCCCGGCTCGGCGGTCCTGCTCGGCGGCACTTTAAAAGCCTGCTCCCAGCACCCGAGCAACTTCCCAGCAACTCTCCGCTCGTTTTTAACTTGCAGGCGCTCGCGCCTGGCCCCGAGCCGTGCGGCGGAGGGAAGCCCGCGGGCGAGCGGGCTGCTTGGAGGAGGCGACCGGCGGCGCTCTGGGCTTCCCCTCCGCCGTGCGGCTCGGGCGAGGTGCGGCGCCTGCGAGTTAAAACGAAGCCAAAAGTTGCTGGAAGTTGCTCGGTTTTCCGGGCTTCCAGGGCTTTGCAAAGGCAAAGTTTGCAGGCTGGAGCGTCTTCCTGCCGAGGAGCGGAAGGGTTCCGCCCGGTGGGCGGGCGGGCTGCTTGGAGCGGGCTGCTGTGCGGCTCGGGCGAGCGCCCGCGAGTTAAACGAAGCGAAGTTGCTGGGAAGTTGCTCGGATTTCCGGGCCTTCCAGGCTTAAACTTTGCAAAGGCAAAGTTTGCAGGCTGGAGCGTCTTCCCGCTGAGGAGCAGGAAGGATTCCGCCCGGTGGGCGGGCGGGCTGCTTAAACTTTGCTTGGGCGGCACTTTAAAAGCCTACTCCCAGTACCCGAGCAACTTCCCAGCAACTTTCGGCTTTTTTAACTCGTGGGCGCTCGCGCCTGGCCCTGAGCCGCGTGGCAGAGGGGAAGCCCGGCGGGCGGGCAGGCTGCTTGGAGGAGGCGACCCGGCGGTGCTCCGGCAGCAGCAACAGGCAGTTTTGCCCGGCTCCGCTCAGGTGTCCGGCTGGGGCTGTCAGGAGTTGCTACCGCCGGCGGAGCTCGTGCGGCTCCAGTCCTGCGTTGCCTTGGGAAGGAAAAGGCAAAACTAGGAGCCGCTGAGCCTGAGCCTCCGGTGCCGCTGCTCCGTTGCAAAGCACCGCCGCGGCTCTTCCTTTTTGCCTTTCCTTTCCCGAGGCAATGCGGGACTGGAGCCGCGTGGAGCCGCGCCCGGCGGTAGCAACTCCTGACTCAGGGGCCTCCGAGGGAGGGGGAGGAGGAGAAGAGGGGGAAGGGTGGGGGGATTCCCAAAAATCTTGTGCTGACCCGGCCCGTCTGTCAAATTTTAAAAGTCAATGCGGCCCCCGAGCCAAAACGTTTGCCCACCCTGCTCTAAGACATTAGAGGATGAGTATAAAGGACTTGAAAAAGAGTTACAGAAAATGCCACAGAAAAAGGACATTAAGTTTAAAATGGATATAATTAAACATAAAATGGGATTAATGGAAAAAGAAGAATTAGCACAGGAAATCAGAGGTGCGAAACAGAACTATTTTGAAGATGCAAATAAACCAGGCAGATGGTTAGCATATAAACTGAGAAAGGAGAAAGAATCAAGGAAAATATCGCAGTTAATAGATGATCAAGGCCAAGTTTGTTATGGAAGTAAAGAGAAGAAGAAAATTATACGAGATTATTATGGGAAACTATACACACAAGAGAACATTGATGATGAAAGAGTTAAACAATACTTACAGAATGTTAATCTACCCCAGATACCTAAAGAGATTGAAATGATGTTAGAAAGTAATATAACGATGATGGAGTTAACTGAAGCACTTAAGAAGCAAAACGATGGAAAGGCACCTAGCCCAGATGGACTTCCGGCAGAATTTTACAAAACACTACAAGAATTGTTGAATCTTCCATTGCTAAAAGTTATGTATGAAGTTATGTCAAAGAAGAAGATACTTAAATCATGGTCAGAAGCTTTTATTACACTTGTCCCAAAAGAGGACGCCGACCCATTACAAAACAAGAACTATAAATCTATTTTCCTACAAATCAGATTATAAAATTTTTGCTTCAATATTGGCAGAAAGACTTAAAAAATACCTAAATAATTTTATTCACCCTGATCAAAATGGATTTCTGCCAAAGAGACAAATTAAAGACAATATGAGAGTAATCTTGGACATTTTGGAATACGAGGCACACCCTGAAAAACAAATAGCTTTGATATTCTTAGATGCACAGAAGGCATTTGACAATGTGAATTGGCGATTTATGTTATTACAGCTGGAACAGATGGGCTTTGGTAAAAAAAATTATCCAAGCAATAGAAGCTATATATCATAAGCAAACGGCAAAGATAATCATAGAAGGAGATTTGATGGACTCTATTGATATAAGAAAAGGAACAAGATAAGGGTACCTACTGTCACCTTTGTTGTTTGTGTTAACCTTGAAAGAGCTAAACAGAAATGCTAGAGAAGAACAGGATATAAAAGGGATGAAAATTAAAAAGGAAGAATTTAAATTGCAAGCATTCGCAGATGATCTGGTTTTCATTTTAGAAGACCCACTAGAAACAGCATTAAAATTGATAGAAAAGATAGAGAGGTATATGGGAAGGTGGCTGGTTTGAAAATAAATAAAGACAAAACAAAGATTTTGACAAAGAATATGTTATTCAGACAAAAGGAAGAATTGGCAGATGTTTTGAAAATCCAGATCACAAATAAGATCAAGTACTTGGGGATACACTTGACAACAAGATGTAGCACACTAAAAGGGAATAACTATATTAAACTCAAGCAGCAGATAGCGCTAGATTTGGCAAAATGTCATTAATAGGGAGAATATCAACAATCAAGATGAATACATTACCCAGAGTTTTATATTTGTTCCAAACAATTCCAATTAGGCTTGGAAAAGATTATTTTGAAGATTTAAATAAAATTGTGTTTTATTTACCTTCATTCATATATGGCAAGGTAAGAAAGCGAGAATAAAATTAAAACTTTTGCAAGATGCTAGAATAAGAGGCGGATTTGGTTTGCCTAATTGGGAGTTGTACTACCAAGCTACAACTCTGATGTGGGTTAAGGAATGGATAACATTAAGAAATGCTAGATTGTTGAAATTAGAAGGACATGATCTGTTGTTGGGGTGGCATGCTTTTTTATGGTATAAAGGAACTAAAACACAGGGGTATTTTAGAAGATACTATATATGGGAGTCTCTGTGGTTAAACTGGGAGAAGACAAAAAGGCAATGTTATTTGAAAATTCCAGTCTGGCTATCGATTATTGAAGCATTTTCTTATCCTATAATATACAAAAAGGAACAAACAGTTAGATATGGTGAAATATTGAATGAAAAGGGTGAACTTAAATCTATGCAAAAACTAGAGGAACAAGGTATAAAGATGAATTGGTTTTCATATGCGCAAATACATTCTAGGTATGATAAAGATTCTAAAACAGAAGGTTTCTATGATAAATTGACTGATTTAGATAAGATTTTGACAGGTACTGATGAAAAGGTGATTTAAAAACTGTATGGATATTTATTAGAAATTAAACTAGAAGAAGAACAAGTCAAAGAAACAATGATTGCTTGGGGGAAGAATTTTGGATATTGGATTGATCTAGAGAAATGGCAAAAATTGTGGTTTTAAAAATTATAAAATGACAATATCAACAGCATACAAAGAAAATTTGTATAAGATGTTTTACAGGTGGCATTTCCCCCCAACAAGAATAGCAAGAATGTTCAAGAACAAATCTGAAAAGTGTTGGAAATGTCATCAGATACCTGGCTCGTATTACCATATGTGGTGGACGTGTGCGGATGCCAAAAAATATTGGACTAAAATCCACATATGGTTGGAAAAAATGACAAAAAAGCATATAGACTTGAAACCAGAAATATTTTTATTGGGAATTTTACCTGAAATATACAGTAATGTATTGAAATATTTGCTTGTAAATATATTAACAGCGGCTAAGATCGTATTTGCTAAAAACTGGAAAAATGAGAAAATACCAACACAGGAGGAAGTTGCTAAGAAAATATTGGAATGTGCTGAAATGAGTAGATTGACATTTGAAATCAGAGAACAAGAAGATAAACAATTTTATAAAATTTGGGATCTATTCTATCAATGGTTAGACAATAAAACATGGTAATGAAATATGTAGAGTTTTAGAACATAATGAATATATAAAGATATATTTTTTAAATTGTATCTACAAAATGATTATAGGATAGATTTGAGATGATAATATGAACTGTCATAAAACAAATTAAGTAAAATATGGATTATCTTATAAAACATGAATGAATAATAGTATCGTCAAATGATTGATTAACAATGATATTAATGTATTTAGGAATATTTGATTGACAATACGAGAACACATACAATGTAATTGTAAGTGAAGACTGAAGTGGAAGCACAAAACAATTTGTAAACCAATCGACACACTGTATGTGTATATATGGAAGATGGCTTGATGTTTTTATGTTGTGTTTATCTAAGTTTGTCTTAAAAACAATAAAACTTTATTAAAAAAAGAAAGTACAATACTACTTATTTGCACCAGATATCCAGTTAAATATGATATATTTAACTGTATATTGAATTTTAAATATACAGTTAATTAATTTTAATTTTAAAATGTAGTTCCTTGTTTTGGTCATTTTTGCCTTCATGCAGGAATTTTTCCCCCTATCAATAGACTTTCATGTTTATAGTTAAATGTGAGCTAAGATATATTAGTTGGGAAAATTACATTTTATATATATAGGGAAAACTATTACAGGTAACCTTGTCTTACAAGTTTGCATAGTGACCATTCAAGTCACAACAGCATAGAAAAAAGTATCTTATGGCCATTGTTCATATTTATAAGCATTGCAGCATCCCCATGGTCATATGATCAAAATTCAAAATTTGACAACTAGTTGATATTTATGATGGTTGCAGTGTTCTAGGGTCATATCGCCACTTTTGTACCTTTTGATCAGTTAAATCAACGGGGAAGGTAGACTCACTTAACAACCGTGTTACAAACTTAACAACTGCAGTGATTCACTTAACAACTGTAGCAAGAAAGGTCATAAAATGGGGTAAATGTCTAATGTCTCACTTAGGAACAAAAATGTTGGGCTCAATTGTGGTCGTAAGTTGAGGGCTTGAGGGCTACCTGTAACTTGACAAATTGTGTCAGTGTATATCAAAGTTTAATATGTTTCCCTAAAAGTTTCAGTGAAAATTTATTCTTGTATTATCAGGAATAATAGTTTCTGCAAGTAAGTTTTATTTATTTTTATTTATTTGTATCCCACCTATATTATTTTGCAAGTAATTAAGGCAGCAAACATATCCAATGTATCTGTTTCTCCGAAAATAAGACCATGTCTTGTATTTTTTGAGCCACCAAAAAAGGCACCAGATCTTATTTTTGGGGAGATCTTTTCTCCCCCCCATATCTGGAGGTGGGGGGTGGGCGCAAGTTACCCCTCCCGCCTCAGGCCTGCATGAAACAGCTGATCTTTGGGGAATGTCCTGCTGCAAAACAAGCATGACCGCTTTTGCAGCTAATTGAGGCTACAAAAGCAGCAGGAGGCCCCACGCGCCAACTTCAAGAACAGTATTATCTCAGTCTGTTGCAATGGCCCAAGTTATTGGTGTTCTTGGCTTCAGCCTACCCTGCTTTCTGGCCCGGCTGCTTCTGGGACCCTTTTGGCTGCTAGCAGCTGAGCTGGCCTTAGGGAAGCTCTTTGTCCTCCTGACAGTGCTGCTTTTGGCTGTCCTGCTGGGCTGCTCTTGCTTGATGCGGAGCGAGTCATTCCAGAACTATGACTTCCAGAGTGCCCTGGAGCGAACAGCCGGCATGAGAACTAGTGCCCACCAGGGCCAGGGCCCAAATAGCACCATGCTCAGCTCATAGCCCAGTGCCTGCAGCACTGAGTAGACCTGCAAGAAGGTGTACAGCAGCCTGAAGGCAGTGACAGGTGAGGAGGCGTGGCTCTATCGGTGGCCATTAGCAAAGGGGCCCTGCAGGCGGGGGGAGCGCTCTAGAGGGTAGGGTCAAAAGCAAAAAGGACTTAGCTCTTTCCCGAAATGTGCTTGCAGCAGCTGCCTGAAATGTGCTTGCAGCAGCTGCTGAACATGGAGTGGGTAGCCCTGTGCCTCTGCCTCTTGCCAGTGCTGTCCTGGCATGTTTTAGAAGGGAAATAAAAATAAATCCTACAGTCTCTCACTGCTGCTGTGCAAACTCCAGTACAGGCAACAGCAACTGCCTTCCAAAACATACCAGGATGTAATCTGAATAACACAGAAATGTTATGTTACATGTGGAAATGCAGCCAGGCAGAAGTGGGGGGAAGCAAGCAATCCCAACGTGCCACACTGCTTTCTGCCTTGTATGGTAGCAGCAGCCTGCGTAAAACCCAAACTCCAAGCCTGATGGAGCTCAAACTGTGGTCACTGCCTGTTCCAGAGCAACAAGGTGAGCTGTGAAAGAGCGGAGCCTTGGTGCAAGGTTGCCTGGTGCTGCAGGCAAGGATGGGGCTGACAAGGATCCGCAGGAAACACCTCCAGGTGCCCAGAGACGGAATAAGAGGCAGCTCCCAGCTCTCACTGGCTCAGCTGATCCACGAGCCACCATGAGGTGACCGGGGAAGGGAAGGGCTGCCCCCTGTGCTGGCCACACCCACTCCCTTCACTACGTTTTTTTGGAGGGTCAGGCTTACATAAGACCCATACCCAAAAAATCAGGCTACAACTTATTTTTGGGGAAACATGGGTACCTCTACCTATTTACATTCACTTTAAGCTCTTCCACTTCTCATCTCAATAATACAGCACTAAAAATTTTGCATGTTTATGCCTGGATATAAGCTAAATTTCACAAAGAATTCCTGGATTCTTTTGATGAAAGGGAGTTGGGGAGGGTATATTTAAGTTAATAATATACCTTATTAATATGTATTTAATGTTAATAAAATGCATACAAAAATATAGCAAGGCACAAAAGAGCAATACAGGGGATTTTTATATAATTCTACTACTTTTCTACTAGCAAAAATAATTAACAACACATGCAAAACAATTATCTAGGAAAAGATACTCAAATTTATTAGATTATTAATATTTCAGAACTGAATATGCATACATATTAATTCTTCTCATCTTCCACTCCCAAACATTTGATTCCAAGTTTCATATAATTCTAGATCTGTAGAAGACACACTAGGTCGAACAGTTTTAAAAGCACTCTCAAAATCTTGAAAAGCAATGGATCGTACTTGTTCAGGTCTAATAGTTGTAATGTCAAGAGATTGAAGGCTGCGGATAGGACCCAGAGAAGCCTCTCGGCAAAGTTGGGTCATGTCAGCCCCAGAAAAACCATCTGATTTCTTAACAATGAAGTCAATTTCCTCTTCAGTTAGGGAGCAATGTTCTTTTGACATTAGACGAGACACAATATGCTTTCTGGCAGAAGCCTCGGGAAGTGGAATATAGAGCCTCTTTACCAATCTCCTTCGGGCAGCCTCATCAATCTCTTGTGGTCGGTTGGTTGCACCTACAACTAATATGCGATCTTCAGAAGAAGTAGCTGCTCCATCTAACTGCACCAAGAATTCAGTTTTTATTCTTCTAGAAGATTCATGTTCTCCATCTCCACGCTGGGATAAGAGAGAATCAATTTCATCAATGAAAATTACTGCTGGCTGCTGGAAGCGTGCCACTGTAAACAATGCACGGACCATCTTTTCTCCTTCACCAACCCACTTGGAAGTCAGTGAGGATGCACTGATGCTGAAAAATGTAGCCCCAGACTGGCAAGCAATGCATTTGCCAATAAGGGTCTTCCCTGTTCCAGGAGGACCAAACAGAAGAATTCCTTTTGGAGGCCCACGTAATCCAGTAAAAATATCAGGTCTCAGCATAGGCCATACTACTATTTCCTTGATAGTTGCTTTTGCAAACTCAACTCCAGCTATGTCATCCCAGTTTACTGGAGGCCCATGGTCCATGATTTCATGCATTATAAGTTCTATCATTTTAGGTTCTATATTCTTTAACCTTTCATCTGTTGGGTAAGTCAGTTCTGTAGATCCAGTCCCATATGATTTACATGGCATTCCTGTGTTTCCATCTCCATCTTGTTTGGGCAGTGGAGGAACAAACTTTCCAAATGGACCACGGGATCTTCCAGCTCCCAAAGATTTCTTTGTACCCCCATAAGATGGTAATGGGATGTTCTGGGGTTGATTTTGGATTTTTTTTTGTTGATCAACCCACAGCTGCTCTTTTGCAGTTTTGAAACCAGATGCTTTGTTTTCATTATTTTTCTTTTCATTCCATGGAATGTTTGACCCTTCTATAGTGGAACCAGAAGATATATTACTGTTATCTTCACTGGAGACAGCAAATGCCTTCCTTTTTCCCAGATTGCCCATTCTTGCAGAGAAAGCAGACTGAGCAGAAGATAAATCTTGCCCTGAACGAGTATTACTTGTGGACCTCAGAGAACTATTAAATGCTGATTCATTGTTTCCAGTCAGGGCTCTAAAAGACACATCATTCATAGTCACTGGCAAAACAGAACATGAAACTCCTGCTTTAGGTGAGGAGAATATATCATTTGGATAACACTTTGAAGTTGATGACTTCTCACAAGTCTCTGTTGCTTGAGTTACATAATTTGACAAACCAGTTCCAAGCATAGATTCTCCATGATCACTTGATAGAGTAAAATTGGGAATATTTGAAGAAACTGACTCAGTGACCTGTTTATCAATGGATATATCTACTTGCGCCTTCAGAGGCAACTCAAACATTTTTCCAGTTTGCATCATTGCTTGAACACACTTCAATTCCATCACATTATCTGTTGTTAAAGCAGACTGCCACTTGTCACTCTTATTCTGTTGATACTTTACCATAGTCAAAATATCTTTAGCATAGTTATTTAAGCCTTTTTCTACATTGTCAGAATCAATAATTTCAGAATATTTTTCTACATATTTTTTGAAAAGATTAGCAGCACAACCCTGGGAAATATCTGAGTTTGCCCATGCATGCTGAATATGTAAAATTTGTGAACGATACGCATCTGCTTTTTGTCCTGGTGTAGAAGTATCAGAGGTAACAATAAAGTAATTCCTTTGCCATTCGCTCATATGTATGTCAGTCTGCATGATCTACAAAGAAATAGACAAACAGAATAATCAGAACTGGGGATCCTTACGTCTAACATGAGTCTAGGGCAGATTTCAAATTATAGAGTATTGATTCTTTTTTCACTTTTATATGATTCCTATGTTATGTTTAGCAAATATTCTATACAGCATAGATAAGCAAATACTCTTCTGCATTTGTTATAGAAAATAAGCACAAATTCACTTGAAATGATACATGGAATTTATATCAATAGAACTAAATTTATTTTAGCTCCATCTGAAACAAAGATTAACTAGTTAAGAGTATCTACATTCTTAAATTTTTAGAGCAAAGCCATTTAGCCTGCCTCTAACATATATCTATATAAGTATCCTTGAATATTTATTAATATGTAAGGCTCATTGAACATTGATCAGAACAGAGAGGCAAAAAATTGTTATACCGTATCCAACTGACTTATTCTTAACTGATTGTGTTACTTGGGATTGTTAAAACAATTTGTTGTTTTAATCTACAGACAGAAACTCTCAAGTAGGGTTCATAAATTAACATCCATTAGCCAACAAAATATTATCTTTTTCCAGAGAATAGTAAGCTTGAAACAAAACCAGTCTAAGATACTTTGTCTGGAGCCTATGCATGCATGCAGAAGAAATGTATCCATCAGACTAAAAAAAAAATAGAAAAGAAAACTTCCAACGCAAGCAGGTATGTTTCTTTTAAAGATTTTTTCCCCACAAAGTACATAACTAAACTGCCAATTGTGATAATAGCACCCAGCCTTCTTCAAAGAAGACTCCCTAGGTTTATATAGGATTAGATAATTACCATAATCACAATGAATACTGATAGTTTTTACTTTCTGAATTAAGAGGTAGCATGCCTTACAATCTTGTTGGCTCATTTGTATACAATATTAGCTGATCAAAGTCATATAGTTCTCCGTCTACTCAGAAACTCTTGATAATGAACAGAAATGTAAAAAAGAAACCGTAACAACTACACAGAACTATTAGAAACAGGTCCCAGCTCCCAGCAATCAGTATCAGCTTATCAAACAAACTGCATTCACACCAGAAGTCAGTCAACATCCTGGCCCATCTTGGGGAAAGAGTCAGGTCTATAAAGCTTTTCAGAAGGCCAACCAGACACACTGGGCAAGGCAAACCTCCTGGGGAGCCACCAAGTAACTTCACTTAAGGCAGGAGTGTCAAATTTGCAGTGTTACATTGTTGACACGTGACATCGCAACTTTCCCCCTTAGCTAAACTGGGGATGGATGTAGCCAGCACAGGACGCATCTGTTTAGTTTAGTTTAGTTGATTGTCATTGTACCTCGTACAATGAAATTAAATACCATTTTCAGTGTACATTATGACTATGAAAATAAACACAAACACACATCCTTCACATTCTATACATTGAATTGAAAACTCCTGATATTGCATTAATATTGCACTACACAGTAGAATTCAATAGAGTTACTACCCTGGGATAGAAGCTGTTTTTCAGCCTATTTGTCCTTGTTTTTATTATTCTTTACCATCTGCCAGATGGTAATAGTTCAAAAAAATGGTGCCCAGGATGAGATGGATCTTTGAGAATGTTTTGAACTTTCTTAAGGCAGTGGGAGCTATAAAGCTCTTCCGAAGAGGGGAGAGGGCAACCAATGATCTTCTGGGCAATGACATCTGGAGTGCTGTCCTATCTGCCACTGTGCAATTGGCAAACCAGGTGCAGTAAGTTAAGATACTCTCTATGGTGCAGTGGTAGAAGAGCCAGCACTGTCTGAAGACGTCTGTTTAGTCATGTGGCCAGGATGACTAAACCCCGAAGGTGCACGGAATGCTGTTACCTTTCCACCAAAGTGGTCCCTATTTTTCTACTTGCATTTTTACATGCTTTTTAACTGCTAGGTTGGCAGAAGCTGGGACAAGTAATGGGAGTTCACTCTGTTACACGACACTAGGGATTCGAATCGCCGAACTGCTGACATTTCTGATCAACAAGTTCAGCGTCTTAGCCACTGAGTCACCGTGTCCCTCTATCTTCTATAGAACCTGTCTATTTTCTAAGAATATCCTTCCCAGATAATTGAATTCAAAACATGCTCCAGGCTTTCCAAAGGTTCTGCCCAACTGGTCCAGTGACTTTATCCAGCAGATGCCAATAATATACCTTGCAGCTGCCCTGCAAAGGCTCCCCAAGTCAGAAGAGACCTGGTTGCTCTAAACAAGGATGATGGAGGGCTTTCTAAAGACCAAATAAAAGCCAAGAAACATTTGCTATTATTACCACAAAGTAAGTAAACAAATTTATTGTTGTAACTATATGTCATAATAAATAATGTACCATAAAAAAAAAAAAAAAAAAAAAATATTTAAAAAAATAAAAAAAAAAATTTTTTTTTTTTTTAAATTTTTAATTAAAATAAGCCAAGGATTTTGTTATTTACTTAAAATGGCGTTGGTTCTTACCTGATACGCCTCTTCTCGTGGAACTGCGTAGAGCATCCAGAGAGTGGGAGGTGCTTCAGTCCTTCCTTCTCACAGGCTGAGTTATAATTGAAGAACGCTCCTCCTTCCTCCACGTGGCTCCTCCATGCGTTCTCCCAGTTTCACGAAGACGAGAGGACAACCACAATCCTCTAACTGAACTAGTAAACAACTCAAGTATATACAATAACGATCATTGGCCGAAAAACAGAATTCCCTACCAGACGGACCAAGAAGGGTGGGGCTGGATGCTCTACGCAGTTCCACGAGAAGAGGCGTATCAGGTAAGAACCAACGCCCATTCTCCGTAGAACTGCTGCGAGCATCCAGAGAGTGGGACATACCAAAGCATGTTTGTCCTACGGGCGGGACTCCGTCTGGATCGGAATCTCCTTAGGATCCCCAACCACTTGCTGTAGGACTCGCCTGCCAAAGGACGCTTCAGCCGAAGCGAAAGTGTCAATCTTATAGTGGCGTATGAAAGGTGACGGAGAGGCCCAAGTGGCCGCCCGGCAAATGTCAAGAAGCGAGGCTTGAGTAGCCCAAGCTATTGATGTAGCTGCGCTCCTGGTGGAATGAGCCGTTATCCCACTGGGGATTGGAAGAGCTTGAACTGAATAGGCCTTGGAAATGGTCGCCCTAATCCACCGGCCTACCGTGGATGGTGGTACCTTTTGACCCAGCGTTTTAGGCTGAAATGACAAAAACAGGGACTCCGATCTCCTGATGGATTGCGTGCGACATATGTAAATACGCAACGCCCTTCGAACATCGAGGGTGTGCCATTGCCTCTCCCTATCATGCAGAGGCTTTGGACAAAAATTAGGTAGGACCAACTCCTGCGCCCTGTGAAAAGCAGAATTGATTTTTGGTAAAAGGAGGGGTCTGGTCTCAAGACAACTCGATCAGAATGAAAAATGCACAAGTCCTTCCTCACGGATAGAGCTGCAATTTCAGATATCCTTCTAGCTGAGGTGATCGCTACAAGAAAGACCACCTTAAAGGTGAGAAACTGGAGTGGTACCTCCCTGAGAGGTTCAAAGGGAGGCCTAGTCAAGGCCAGGAGAACTTTGTTAAGGTCCCATGTTGGATATCTATGCACTACCGCAGGGCGCAAATTAGAAGCCCCTTTTAAAAGGCCTTAATGCGAGGGTGGTGGGAAGAGAGCTGAAGGAGCCGCCAGCCACCACCGTTGAGAGGGCGCGACCTGTCTTCTCAACGTGTTGGGAGAGAGACCTTCATTTAGGCCATCCTGTAAAAAGGCTAGAATTTGTGCTATAGAAGGAGAGCGAGGATTGACAGAGGATTTTCGGCACCACTTACAGAAGCTGTTCCAAGTTGAATCATAAATTCGAGTAGTGGAAGGCCTCCTGGCAGCCAGAATGGTATCTATGACCTGGGTAGACAAGCCTTCTTCAATCATCGTTTCCGCTCAACCTCCAGACGGCTAGCTGCAGCCACTGTGGTTCTGGATGAAGCAGAGGTCCCTGTGACAGGGAGATCTGGTCCAGCGGGATCCTCCACGGCGGAACCACCGATAGACCGTGAAGATCCGCAAACCACGGCCTCCTGGGCCAATATGGGGCCACTAGTAGGATCTCCGCCCTCTCGAACAGCAACTTCCGAATTACCCTGGGGATCAGCGGAAGCGGAGGAAGGCGTACAGGAGGCCGGGAGGCCACGGGCAACGCAGGGCGTCGTGGTTCTCTGCCCCGTGGGAAGGGAACTGAGAGAAGAACCTTGGTGTCTGCGTGTTGAGCGGCGAGGCAAAGAGGTCTACCAGAGGAGACCCGAACCTGTCTGCTGCTTCCCTGAACAACCGCGGATGCAGGCGCCACTCTGCTGGGTCCAACGTGGCCCTGCTCAGCCAGTCTGCCTGGACGTTGGAGACCCGGAAATGTGCTCTGCCCTGATGGAGGAAAGATGCGTCTCTGCCCACCGACATAGTCGTTCGGCTTCTCTCATGAGGATGATGGAGTGGGTGCCTCCCTGACGGTTGATATGGGCTTTGGTGGTGGTGTTGTCCGTAAGGACCAGAATGTGGTGCCTTCTCACCTGAGGAGCGAAAGCTCGCAGGGCTAGGTATACCGCATGAAGCTCCAACCAGTTGATGTTGTGTCGTCGTTCGAAGGAGACCAAACTCCCTGGGCTGACAGAGACTGCAGATGGGCCCCCATCCGGAAAGGCTTGCGTCTGTCGTAAGAGTGACCCTTTGGGGCTCCTTGAATAGATGACCTCTGTTGGTAGAAGGTCGAGTCCACCAAAGAAGGGATGAGAGAACCCTTGGAGGTATCCTTACCACTCGACTTGATGTGCTCTTTCCCGAGCGCTGGTACGGCAGAAGGAACCACTGCAAGGATCTGGAATGCAAACGAGCCCATGGGATAATAGAAATGCAGGAAACAAGTTTCCCCAGAAGCTTGGATAAACTGAGCAAGGACGCTTTACCAGTTCGCCTGATAGTCCGGATAGCAGTATGAATACTATGAAGCCTCTCCTGGGAGAGGAAGACCTTACCCTTAACAGAGTCAATTACAGCTCCTAGGTGAGCTATGCGGGTGGAAGGGCTAAGTTGGCTCTTCTCCCAATTCACTAAAAACCCGTGATCTTGTAGCACTGAAAGGGTAACACTAGTATCCCTCTCGGCCTGCTGTCGGGAAGGGGATACGATAAGGATATCGTCGAGGTAACAATGGATGCGGATGGGAACTTGTCTAAGATGGGCCGCCAGAGCTGCCAGCACCTTCGTGAAAGACCTCGGGGCTGAAACAAGGCCGAAAGGGAGGGCCACATACTGGAAATGTTGGTTATTATAACAGAATCTCAAATACTTTGAGTATGAGGGATGAATGGGAATATGGAGGTATGCTTCCGACAGGTCAACTGACGTGAGCCAGTCCCCTTCCCTGATACCCTGTAAAATAGACTGTAGAGTCTGCATCTTGAACTTCTGGCGCCTGACAAAGCGATTAAGTCGCTTGAGATCTAAAATAGGTCTCCAACCCCCTGAATGTTTAGGCACCAAGAACAAGAGAGAATAAAAACCTCTTCCTCGTTGAGAGGATGGGACAGGTTGGATGGCCCTAATGTCAGCCAGATGTTTAATGGCGGAATCCATAAGAGCCCGCTTTGTAGGATCCCTAGAGACAGGTGAAATCCTGAAATGTTCAGAGGGGAGAGGAATTGTAGAACGAGTCCAAAACGCACGGAACTCCTCACCCAGGCATCCGAAGTGGACCTCTCCCAGAGGTCTGCAAAATGCCTGAGGCGACCGCCTATGGGGAGAAGGTCTGAGGCCCTATCTGGGCCGGCGGGAGGCCCTGTGACCGGAGCCTCTAAAGGGTCTCCTAAAGCTGCCTCCTCTTCGGCTCCTGTCTCCTGTATCACCTCGGTCGTGGTAGGATGACCGAAACGACGGGAACCCTGGAATCTAGGGGAGAATGACGACTGGAATGGGGGCGAAAGGAGCCCCTCCGAAAGGGCTGGGACCCTCTAGACTCCTGCCTGCGAAAAAGCGAAGGAAGAAACTTCTTCTTATTTCGAGTTTCCAAAAGCAAGGGTTCAAGGGCAGGCCCGAACAGCTTCCCTTCTGCCAAGGGGGCTGAAGCCAACTTGGATTTATTTTTAACATCGGCCTGCCAATGCCGAAGCCAAAGTAATCTCCTAGCTGTAACATGGGAGGAGATGGCCCGTGAAGCGAACTTAACCGAATGAAAGGTGGCATCAGCCGCGAACTCCGCCGCTGCTGTGATTTTTGCAATATCCTGATGGGCCCTGGTATTAGTCGGGGGGATATGCTGCTTGAGCTGCCTGAGCCACTTGATGGAGGAACGGGTGAAAAAGGAGGCGGCCGTGGCCGACCTGATGGCCCAGGCATCGGACTGGTGAGCTCGCCGAAGAGCCATCTCCGCCCGCTTGTCCTCTGGCTTCAGCGCCTCCAACGCATCCGTAGGGTTGGAAGAGGAGGTCAGCCTCACAATTGGATCGTCTACCTCCGGGGTGTCTAACATAGAAGAGAATGCTGGGTCCAGATTAAACATCCTCTTATCCTGACTAGAGGGGGCGGGTGTAGGACCCACCGAGGCCAACTGCCTGCAACCAAGTCTGAGAAGATTGGGGGGCCGAATAACTTCTGCTTCCACAATCGGTTGCCTGAACATGATGAGGTCATCTGGATCCTCCGAAGTCGATGGCGGTGGATCAGAAGGAGATTGAGAGGCCAGGCCTGAGCTATTCTTAGCCTTAAATAATAAGGACTTAAATAACTGGGGTTTAAAGAGGCCCACAACCGTCGGTTGTTCGGGAGAAATGCCCTCGTCCTCTGACATTTCCCCCTCCATAGGGTCCCCGAGAAGGAAATCAGAATACTGCGAGGACCCCCTCTCAGAGCCTTCCTCCTCCCGAAGGGCTCAAAGCCCATTTCCTCCTGTTCCAGCGAGACCTCCTGAGGCTCCTCCCCTCCTGGGGATGGGGCATCCGTATGAGAAGGTACCTGACCCTGCTGGGGCGCCTGCCCGGAGAGAGATCGACCAGATAAAGATTCAACGTCGGAAGTCCGCCCTCGAGAACCAGGTCTGGATAGCTGCTGCATTCCATCAGCTATACCCTGACGGATAGCAAATTGCATCCATTCCCTGATACTATCAGGGATGATGGTTGACGGCGGCTCCTCAGGGCGAAGACCTGCAGCGGTTGGCGTGAAGGTCGCCTCTGGAGTATGGGATGGCTGGCGGCTCCGGGTGGATGTACTGCACCTGGAGGGGGAAGAACGACTCGGCAGGGGAGGGGGATGGGCAGAGGTAGAAGGTGGGGTAGTTATAGTGTGCAGTTCTTTAGATCGTTTACTGAACTCCTTTTCCAGAGCTTTGTGACGCCTTAAGGCGTCCTTTTGGGAAGCACTGGAGGAGTCCTTGTCCCTCTTACAAAGATAGTGCGTCTTCGATTTGGCCTTCAGGGAAGAGCCAGTTGGATTGTTTTCTGCCATGGTATCAAGGAAAAAAACCTTACAACAAATATGGCGGTTGGCACGCCTAGGAGTTCGGCTTACAACGCAAACCGGTTTTCCCAAATCAGATCACGTCCCCCTTTGAATAAAATTTTTTTTAATTATTATTTATTTTATTTATTTATTTATTTTTTTATTTATTTATTTTTTTATTTATTTATTTATTTATTTATTTATTTATTTATTTATTTATTTATTTATTTATTTATTTATTTATTTATTTATTTATTTATTTATTTATTTATTTATTTATTTATTTATTTATTTGAATTTGTTTTTTAAAACACCAAGTACTAAAAAACACAAGGAGAAAACTATCCAAAAATATCTACACAAAAGCTTGCTGGAATATATTATAAAATAACTAATAATAATAATTTCTTTTCTCCTTTTTTTTTTTTTTTTTTTAAGGCGGGGCCCAAGGACAGGGCCAAATAGGCACAAGGAGAAAATAATAATAAAATTTATTAAATACAAATCCAAATGAGCCGAATGAACGCAGAGGCCAAAAAATAAGGGAAGCAAAATAAGTATAATAGGTAGGCCTCTTTAGGCAGCCTCCCAACACAATGGGAAGTACGTGCCCGCGCCTCTGAATAAGCTGATTGATACAGACAGAAAAGCCAACAAGAAAAAAACCTCTAAGGAAAGACAGCAGGGCCGGAACCACAGTGTCCTCCAATAAAAAAAAGGGGGCTCCACGCGACCTGACGGTCCCGCTTAGGGCCTCAATCCACACAGCTTAAATCCAAAAAACAAAAATTACACACAGCCAGGAAAAAATATTATTTAAAATAAAACAAAATGGCGCCGGCCACGGGCGGTTCCAAAATGGCCGCCCGGCACGACGCGAGGCAATCAGAGGCGCACCAGCCCTATTCGCTTACCAGGCAATCAGGAGCAACGAAAAGCCAGGGCTGGGAGAGGAAGCGTTGCTTCCTCTAAAGCGTTCTAGGGGGGGGAATGATAATAGTGCAATAAATCAAGGCACGGAGACAAGCGGCTGGATAAAGGCACGCTCGGAAATGCAGAGAAAGAGAAGAGGGGTGGGGGGGGCGAAGTAAAGCTCTGAGCCCTTAAACCCCTTCCTACAGGCAAAAAAAAACGCCTCACCAATTAAATTTAAGAGCACACTATCAACGCAGGGACAAGGAGGAAAGGAATAAAGGCAAACCTGAACACTTAGAAGTAAAAAACTCTGAAAAACGGCCAAGGAACAAGAGATCGCTGCCTGCTTTCTCGAAGGCTGAGTGAAAAAGGGAGAACGCATGGAGGAGCCACGTGGAGGAAGGAGGAGCGTTCTTCAATTATAACTCAGCCTGTGAGAAGGAAGGACTGAAGCACCTCCCACTCTCTGGATGCTCGCAGCAGTTCTACGGAGAATATTTAAATTACAGCAGAACAAAAGTAGCATCTTGGTTGCTGGTAGTTAGAAACACATGTGCAAGAAGATAGTTCAATTTTTCAAGAACAGAGCCTTTGAGTTTAGCTATCATCAATAATTTGGCCCTAATCTCATAATACATGAGACAGTGGAGTATAGAGTGGATGTCCTCCATTTGACCAACACTACTAGGTAGCGAGGAGTCAGTGCATCGAGCTACCACACACAGAGGGATCCTGGACATGGGCTTCAAATGTTGCATTCCTCTTGTCAAGCCGCTCCTGAACAACAAACGTCAGAAGCATCTTACCTGGGCTAAAGAAAAACAGAACTGGTCTGTTGCTCAGTGGTCCAAAGTCCTCTTTTCTGATGAGAGTAACTTTTGCATCTCATTTGGAAACCAAGGACCCAGAGTCTGGAGGAAGAATGGAGAGGCACACACACTGCAAGATGCTTGAAGTCCAGTGTGAAGTTTCCACAGTCTGTGTTGATTTGGGGAGCAGTCGAGGCCCGTACAGCCCAAGCAGAGGCTTGATGATTACATTTTAGTGTCTGCTTGGCGCGCTTGTCCTCTGCCTTGATTACGTCCTCGGGCTCGGTTGGAATGCCTGAGAAGGAGGCCATGACTGGAGCATCAACCGAGGGAATTGCAAGAGCGGTCACGAGGGAAAAGCCCACATTGTAAAACCGCCTCTCATGGGACGATGGGCGAGGGCCTGGTGCAGGAGAGGTGAATTGCTCCTTGACTAAGTCAAGAAAAATTCTGGGTGATGGAAGGATCTCTCAGTGGACTACAGGTTTGGAGAAGAGGGTGTCCTCGTGCCCTGACTGCACCACTTGAGGTTCGGGGGCAGCCTCTTCTGGGGACAACTGAGCTGTGACCAGTGCCTTGTGGAGAAGGGGTATGAATAAGGCAGGTTTGAAGACTGCAGCTGAGGGGGGTTGATCAGGCTGCAGATCCTCCTCTTTCTCTGAGAGGTTGGGGTCCCAGATTCCTCCCTCTTCCCATTCAGATGCAGGAGAGTGGCTACGCTCAGATGGTTCTGCATAGTCTCCCTGCTCGAAATCACCCCAATCTGAGTTGGTAGAAGGGGCCCTGTGCTCCTGAAGGTGAGGCAGTCCCCTCTGGGCGATCTGAGCCTGAGAGAAGGCTGGAAAAAGGGACTGGGCCCTGTCTGAGGGTCGAAAAATCTGTTGAAGTCTTTCTGCTAGGCCCTATCTGATGGCAATGGAGACTACATCCTGGATGTCGCTGGGTCTGCCACGATGGTGGATCTGGGGGGGCGAAGGCCTGCAGCGGTGGGAGTAAAGGTAGCCTCAGGTCTAGGTCGAGAGCTACCTTGGGCTATGGAGGGTAGAGATGAAGAGAGTTGCCAAGAGGCCTGTTTAAAATTGGGCCTGATTTGCTGAGGTCTTGAGGCCCAAATTGTTCCTCAACCAATTCTGGTGACCAGGATTGGAGGCTTCCAGCCCCCCTGGGGGTACCTGCCTGAACAACCAGAGGACTGGCTGGCTGGGAAGCCTGTTGCAGTTGTCCTCTTATTTGCTCAATAGTCTTATTGAACTGTCTCTCCAAGACCGCATGCCTTCGTTTTTCTACTTTTAGTTCGGCCTGGGATGTTTTCTTGGGGCCCAAAGTTTTGGCCCTGATCTTGGCCACTACCTCTCTTTGTACAGATTGAGAGCACTGCCTCCTTCTCTTACTCTTAGCTGTCTGAAGGCCCTGGTTGTCCAGGCCCGAAAACTCTGCCTGGATCCTGTCTTCATCCATAGTTGGTATAGGCAAGCATAAGAGGTGCTGGGAGCGACCCTATGTGTTGCCTATGTAGGGGCCTTAATTGGGGCCTACCATGGGTAGGTGCCGGCCGTTGGTAAATGTGGCCACTTAAAATGGCCGCCCGCTAGGTGCGTCGAGAAGAAGCTTTAAAATGGCCTCTTGCACGTTTTCTGCCTGCAATGGCTGGTCCTCGCTCCCTAGGCTGAGAAAAGGCCCAGAGCGGCGAAATTGGCAGCAAGAAAGGAAACCACAGTTTTTATGATCAGCTGTGAGGTGCGGTTATTGCTGACCCAATCTTTGTGATCGCGGTGGTCGAATTTGCAGAGGGAGAGCTGCAGGGGAGGACCAAAGGCTTCTCCCTTACTTACAACCTCCCTGTGGACTAGAACATCGAGTCCTCGGCATTGCAGGACAGCAGAGCCCCGCTCTCTTGAAGGCACAGCTGCACCAGGTCTCCGAGAGCTGCGCCAAAGCTCTTAAATAGCTTTTCCAACTTTGTTTTGTCTGCTGACTAAAGTGCTTTCAGAGACACCAGATCAATTGTCATCAAAAGGAGCTGAGTCAAAGCTGGGGAGATTCACACAGGCTGCTCCTTATATATATAAGACGTACTCAGCTTAATGAGTATGGAGGAGTCTTACCCATCCTGGGCTCTTGCAGCAGCGTCGAGGAGAACATTATAGTTTGATTACATAAAGTTTCTTCAAATTCAGCTCAGTTAATTGAGATATTAATTTGTTTTCTTGGCAGAGCATGCAGATGGTTTACAGCTGCTTTTTTTCTTGAATGCCTTTTTTAAACTTTCCAGTCTAATCTACTAGTTTCCTATATAAGTCAAACCCAGTTTATTGTTCCAAGATTAGACAAGGTCAGCTAGATACAGCCATCTGCTGCAAGAGAAGCTAAACATTTTTTTTCCAAAATATGCATTTATTCCCCAGGGATGGTTGATGAAGATTGCAGGAAAAAATCAACAAAATATGTTGTTTCTCAATTTCGCTGTCTACATAAACATTCAACTGGAAAAAATATTTTTGAAAGCATTGTTCTGTGTTTTCTTCAAAGAAAGAAGAATGAGGAATACCTAAAGAAATCAAACTGAAAAACTTAATTTTGTTTTAAAAAAGGAAATGTACAAAAAAATGGAAAGGGGCATATATCCAAAGAAGAATACAAATCAATTTGTAAAAATAGTAAGTATAGCATGAGAAAAGCTAAAGTGTGGTGTGATATTAGGCTAGCAAGGGACATCGAAAACACACACACACACAAAAGATTTTAGATATATCAGAAGCAAAGGGAAACTCAAGGAGATGGTAATGCAGAGGGAAAATAGTAGAATAGTTAAAGAGGAAGATAAGAAGGCAGAACATCTCAATTCCTATTTGCATCTGTTGCTTCCCAACTTTATTACTTTCATAAAATAACTCAAGATGGTGAATATATCTAATATTTATTCCGCTTCCTATTTCTCCCCACAAAAAACCTGTGAGGTGAGTAGGGCTGAGAGAAAGAGACCAAGGTCACCCAGCTAGCTTGCATGGCTAAGGCAGGAATATAATTCTTGGTCTTTCTAGCCTACTGAGTTAACTACTAGACAAAACTGGCTCTCTCATATGTACCCATGATTGAACCTTAAAGATTATATTTGGAGCAGGTTTCCATTAAACAAGATGGTGTTATCCTTATAACTGCATTACTATTTATGTAAGAGTTTCATGAACCCAAATCTATCTTTTCCTTTTTAACTTTTGATTACTGCAAGCGTGATATCACCTAGTCAACACACGCACTTTTATACATATACACGTTTCATTGAAAGTGTTTTGCATGACAATAGAATATTTTAATTACAATAAAACAAAAATACAAATTGGATTAAATCATAACAGAAACAGGAAAAAAAAACACAAATGAAAATAATTACAAAGTAGGTTTTTAAAACCAGTTTATTTATCAAAGAAAGGACTTGCCAACTTATACTGGAATGTTTTTTTCCTAAATATAGATCTTGGAGTCAATATTTGGTGACTCTGAACATTTCAATCAACATTGCCTTAGGCAGGAGTCTTCAAAACTTGACAGCTTTAAGACTTGTGGACTTCAACTCCCAGAATTCCTCCTCCAGTCATGTTAGCTCAGGAATTCTGGGAGTTAAAGTCCACAAGTCTTAAAGTTGCCAAGTTTGAGGACCCCTGTCTTAGGATAAGCCATCTTAAAAAGAGACAATTTATCATTGTAAAAAGGTTGCTTCAAGCGAACAAACTTTAATTATTGTGTATATATTATTATAATCATTTAAGTTATCAGTTGATTATATACTTCAATTCAAAATGAGATTAACTGTGGATATTTGAATTAAAAAGTATCTTCAATTGGAATACAAGACAAGCATCACTTCTGAGAATATTCAAATTCAAATAAGGTCAAATTATGAAATTATGAATATCTACTAATCCTAATTTTGGATTATTCAATCTTATATACCAAATGCTAAGTAGGATCTGCAAAAAATATTCTAGCCTGTATTCATATACACAAAACTATAATAGAGCCTATAATTTTGGCCATAAGTTGAGGAACCATGTGATCAGACTAGATTTTATGACTATTTTTACAATAGTCATAAATCAAGTCACCATAGTGGTTAAGCGATCTATGTGTCTAAGTAAATCCAGCATATTCAACAAGTGGTATTTTTGCCACTTGCTATGGAAAAACAGAAAAAAACATTGCAAATTATGGTCACAGGATTGCAAGACGCTACAACTAGTCATAAATGTGAGCCAATTGCCAATTGCCCAAAATGTGATTACACGACTATGGGTTTGTGTGTGTGTGTGGCAGTCATACTTTCAGAATAGGTTGTAAGTCAATTTTTTTTAAAAAAATCTGTCAGCTAGTCATAAGTCAAGGGTTACCTATGTATATTTCTTCTGAGAAAATATTCAATTTTACTCTCACCCAATCTTCTGATTATTATCCACCCAAAGGAGGGGGAATGCCCACATATCATAACTTCCAATCAATTATAACTTCTGTAATAAATTGTTGCAGTGTGCTGATATTCTATCAATGAATGTATACCTACTCAAATCTGCCCTTTCAATGGAAGTTCTACTTTATCTCCCTCTAAGTAATCATCTGTCAGCTATAAAGCATACTTAGTCCTTGTTAGCAATTTTGATTCTCCACTTGCCTTCAGGATTTTAGAAATATTATTCTGTTCTTTTAAAATCCTGGAGCATCAGGGAAGTAACTGAGGATTGGAAAAGGCTGAAGTGAAAGAGAAAAAAAAAGGAGGGGAGGAACAGACCCAGGAAACTACAGACCAATCAGTCTAACATCAATAGCTGGGAAGATTCTGGAAATGATAATCAAAAAAAAGATCTGCAAACAACTAGAAGCAAATAAAGTTATAACTAGTAGCCAGCACGGGTTGTTAAAAACAGATCATGCCAAATCAATCTTACTTCATTCTTTGATAAAGTGACTAAATTAGTAGTGAAATGCTATGGACATAGTATACTTAGATTTCAGTGAGGCATTTGACAAAGTAGATCACAATCTACTTCTATTAAAAGTTTTATTTATCTCCAACAAGATACTATGAAAGTGAAGAAACTCTTCCAAGTAGAAAAAAAAAACAAAGACAGAAAATCTAAATGGTAAACCCTTCTGCCAATATCAAGCATATTTTAATATACATAGTTAGGAACTATATATTTTACAAAGATATGATGAACGTCCCTACAAAATATTTTTATCATTCATCCCTTTCACTGCAGATTAATGGGAGTAAACTTCTAAACATGCAGTTATATATCACTGAGCTAGGCATCATTTTGGATGTTCAGAGGAAACAGCTGAAATATGCACGTTTATATTAGCTTCTGTCAATGTAAGCATTTCTGCTAGCTTTATTGGCAGAAATACTCACAGTGGCTGTCCTCTGCAGTTGTCAACCAACTCCAGGAAAAGATTTGTTTGGATTCAAGAACTGCACATTCAGTTTAATCTTATGCAAACTGCATTGCAAACTGCATTTGAACCATCCTTTAACCAAATTCTAAAATACCTATTAGTCTACATTAATAGGAATAAACCACAATGAATTATTTCTAATATAGAACATGTGGCAAGCTAGTAGAGCTCAATTCAATTTTCCATAACTTCTCCTGCCGGTCAAAGTAGTTAAACAGATATAGAAAATTCTATATAAATAAGACTAGGCATCATGAATCTGTTTTTTAGTTGCTTATTATTATTTTGATAAGATAAGCACACAGCAAACAAAGCATCATGCTGAAATGTGTTTATCTGCAACACAATCTTTGACTCTACAAAGCTCTCCCTTAAATGGCAAACAATATGGGAGTTAATTCACCTTCTGGTATATATATATATCTCTGGTCATATTGAGAATAAGCAGTTTTCATAGCAGTGAGAAGTATGCCCCTCCATACATCTTCAAAAATAGCTCAAACAATCTGTATATCAATATTCTATAGTGCATCTCTCATCCTAGAGCAGGGCTGTCAAACTTGCATCATCACAGCACTGTCATATGATGTATCATGAAAATTGGTTTCTGATATAGGACTACAGCTACTAAACTACGTAATAACGAACACAGCTATCATGCTTGTTGAGCCATTTCTCCTGGCAGGAAATAAACTTGTTGCCTGTTATGGGGTAAACCAGAAATCCATCAGTATCCATAAAGAGCCATGATTGTCAAAATGACAATATAAATGAATCACAAAATGTCATAATTAGGTATCCAATCCCTGACACAAATACATAAGTCCTGACATTCACCTGATATCATTTTATAAAGGTTGTAATTCCCTTCTCCTGACTTCACTTACAAGCACTCATTTAAGGGAATCAGAAGAATTTATGTCTACTATTCTTGGCACATAGGAAAACCTGACAAAAATCTGTTGTTTATATTTGCATTGTATGACTATTTAAATATACTTGGATTTGTAATACTCTGAATGCAGCCTTATTTTTGTTAACTTTATTATCAGACTTAACGATTAGAAACACAATGAAGCATGCATTTTCTTTGTTATATCTTCTCAGGCCTGAAGAAAAGAGGAATGATAGAGAAAAAGCTAGAGCTTAAGTAAACAGAGCAATAATTAGAATTTTTTTAATGTTAAATCACACTTATCTTTTTTTGATTCTTGAAGTGCACTTCAGCTTATTTTATAAATTCTAGCATGACTGATCAAACTCTAATTCCCCAGTTGAGGATTGAAGACTAAACTTTAATCTCAATTCGGTGTTTATTTACATGGAAGTAAAACTGCTCGAACTCAAGTCTCTTTCTGAACCTGTATGTAGCATTACGCCTAAACGAAAAAGTTTAATAAAACATCATACAGGTAACTAATATTCTTATGGTACCGCAACGATTGTTTATTAAAAAGATTTAATTTAAACATACTACCAAAAAGCCCCACCACGTTCACTTTAGTCTGTTTTTAGAAAGCTGAAAATAATTCCTGTATGTATCTAAACTCACCGAATTTTAACATGTGCCGCGTGGAAACTAAAAAAGTCACACTTCCTTCCTTGGTGCAGCCATCTTGAAATACTTGATCAGCTTACCAACGAGTTTATTGGACTAATTCCTAGAACCGACACTGATGAACCCGCCTAAAGAGGCGGAAGGAAAGATTCCTTTACAGCTTAAAGAGGAACAGTTTCATTTATGTTTCTCAGCTAAGTGCGGGGAATCAGGGGATGCGATCTTTATTATTATCATTTTAAATCACTGCAACCCCCCTGGATGAAGGGCAATATGCGTTGATTACAGTGAGAGGTCTTTGGTGCTATCGGACCTTGGAGCTTTATGTTTTTTAAGTTTGATAACTTTAAGATGGCTAGGGAATTCTGGGTGTTGAAGTCCACGCATCTTAAGAGTTGTTGAGTTTGAGAACACTGGTAAAAGACAGGCTGTTTGCTAAGCCATGTCTACCCTACACTGTCACTTCTCTCCGAGGACGAATAGAAACAGGCGCTTTCCATTCCTGATCGACCCTTGAATCTATTGAATTTGCGATGCGTACAATAAGTACCAAGGATTATTGGGCAGGTTCGAATAGAAAAAATAAATTACTAGTTGTTCAGCCTTAAAGTCTCTACATTCACTTGGGCTTGCCCTTGTCCGGGAATCACCTGATATCAGGGCGGACACGAGATGTCCCATGAAATTTATCAACCAATTAATTAGTCATTAATAGGTTAAACTAAGCGTGTTTAATCAAAATGGGTTAAGGAAAGCGGGCGCTTCTCCAAATTATGCTTTTGCCTGGAGCTTAAAATCCAGCCCACGGAGTTGTTAAAGGTGTTAAACCAACTGCCCAGCAAGGAGAGAACACTTAGCCCAGTGTATCTCAATCACAACAATTTTAAGAGATATTTACTTCAACTCCTACAATTTATCAGCCGTGGCGCGAGAAGTTGTTGAGATTGAGAAACATATTGAACCTTCAAATTCCAAGTGGAGACTAGAAGAAAGCCACCGAAATCCCAAATGTGCTTTTTCAAGAGGCAACTGGACGTTGTTTTTCTTTGAAGACGTTTCGCTTCTCATCCAAAAAGCTTTTTTAACCGTCTTCAAAGAAAAAGAACGTCCAATTGCCTCTTGAAAAAGCACATTTGGGACAACCCTGGATGACTGAGAATCTCGATAGACACAAAGCCACGAAAAGCTTTTTCCGCTTGTCCACGTCATTCGCCAGGGATCGAGCGCAACTCGATGTTTTATCCTAATAAATTTCGGTTCAACAGCAGCTCCGTCACTTTGCATTCTGGTAGAGCCGATTATCAGTGTATAGAGGCTGTTGTTAAACGGACTGGAATACCGTAGGTCGACTACGTAGTTTTTCCAAAATGTTATCCAGGAAAGCTCTGGTCCGAATCAGCCCGATTTAAGAAATAGAAAATGCCGTCCGCACCGCGTGAATATAGAAAAATTACACACACACACACCCTCCACCCCACAACCCCACCCCCACCTTTCGCGTTTCTAAACTAATCCGATTCTAGTGACTAAGAGACTTCCTGAGAAGGCCCGCCCAGTTTCTTAGTTGGAGCACTAATCAGCTGCTGGTGGTACCCCTTAACTCCGCCCATTTATTGTCGGTGACTCTTGATTTTACCCTGCCGAGGTTTCACCTGCTGTAGTCTGAGCTACATATTTGCGTTGACTCCCTGAACTGGGTTTGCCTCCTGAACCTGCCACTCAAGAGAGACAAGAAAGGGAGTGCTTCGTTAGCAGCCGTAGAGACTTGGCCACCGGCGATTTGTGCAAGGGGCGACATACAAGCAAAGAAGTTGTGCTTCTAATACGGAGTTCATTGTGTGAACGAAAATCTGCCAGGAGCCGGGGTAAGCGAAATAATATCCTTGGTAAACAAAATTATATAGCCTTGTGTGGTACTTTGTCAAACAATGTTGCGGAATGACAATCCTGTGTAGAAAAGGTGCTTTGGCCGATGTGTTCGATATTTCTAAATGACATACCGGTGTGGGTTTTTTTTTCCTTTTTGGGAGTGACACAAGAGAGATGTTGCGAGGATCCAATCTTGTGCCTTTTATTCCATATAGGAAAGTTGCCTCTTGAAATCAGTCTTGACTCCTGCACTTTTCTTGACAATACTTTGGAAATTTGCATTTCCTTATATCTAGGTCTAGAGAAAGTTATTGGCTTTAAATATAAAGAAAAGCTAGAACTCCTGTTTTCCTCTTTGTAGCCTGATACTTTTGTTATTGTCCTAGTGCCAAGAAGCATTGAATATTTTAATATTTTAATTTGAACTCTAGATTAAAGGAAGTGAGAAGCATTTTTTAAAAAAGTGGAGTAATGAATTTTTAAAAGCAATTGCCAATGTTTCGAATTTCTTGCATATTTAAAAATGTATCTATCATACAAGGAATTTTTTAAGCCAAGATACATAAAGCAATTACAAGAGTAGAAAATTGGATGAATCTTGGAGAGCAGAGCCTGGTTTCTGAAGATCTAGGATCTAAGACTGGATGGTAAAATAATAAAAACCAATTGTTTCAGGAATGAGTACAAAAGTGCACATTAGTTCACCTCAATGTACTCAGTGTACAATGTACTCAATGTACAAGGAGTTGGAGGCTAAAGCAATCATGAAGAATGATTGCAGGAACTTGGTATGTCTAATCTAACAAAGAGAAGGACTAGGAGTGACATAATAGCAGTTTTCCAATATTTGAGGGATGGTCACAGAGAAGTGAGGGGTTGACTTATTCTGCACAGCAACTGAGGGCAGGACAAGAAATAACAGATGGAAGTTTATCAAGTATTGGTCCAACCTAGAATTAAAGAAAAATTTCCTGTCAGTAACAAAAATTAATCAGTGGAACGGCTTGTCTCCAGAAGTTGTGGATGCTGCATCATTGAAGGATTTAAGAGATTGGACAGATTGAGTAGGCCTCCTGATCAAATTGAGAATTGGACAAGAACGCTTTCAACTCTGCTATTCTGTATAATGAGGAGAAAATTATTTAAAATGTTTGCTCTGAAGAGATGTTAGTAAATGCAATTAAATTTGAAATTTACATCTTTTGCCGGTGTAGTTCATAAAAGTAAAGGACAGCAATGTTTTTAATACAACAGATTGTCTATTCAGATGTCTTGTAGGTATCAATAAAGTTAAACCATGTTATTCATTTTATTTCCAATATGTTGCTCACCTATGTTGCTGTTTCTACAGCAAAAACTATAGTTATTAAAGGCTTTGACACATATACCAAAAAAATCCTTTAAAACCCTTTTAAAATTCAAAAAACAAATGCTTCAAGGTAGAAGCATCATGGCTGTTAGTTAAGAAAATGAAAAAGGAGTAGCATCACTAGAATCCAGAACTGTAACATTCCCTTCTGCAATATTTTGTTGCAGGTTCTAGTTTCTCTGCAGGAAGCTAGTTCTACTGTCTTGTCATGATCAGGAAATTGCATCCTGAACTTATCCATAGGATAGAAACAGACTATGTTCTCAGCAGTTAAAGTTACCAAATATTTTTTTCAAATATCACTTTTCCCTTGGCGCTGTCAGTATTATACTACTTTTATAATGCATTTTCATATTATTGTTTGGCTATAGTGTTGTTGCTTTACTGTTTTTATATTTCACATGCTACAGTATTTTAACTTTTTTTCTGACACTAATGCTAATGAATTTTTATATTGTTTCCATTTTTCTCTTTTGGCCAGACATGAATTAGTAGGCAAGAAATTCTTAATTATTTATTTTTCATTGAGATGACTTTTTCATTTTTCCCTATACCGAGTTGCATTCCTAAGCAATCTTTAAAGTTTCCATTCTCACACCCCTGTATAACTCTGCATACATTTCCCTGAAAGGAACATGGGATAGCTATGTGACCTCTCTTTATTTCAGAGCTGCATCATGACTTATGGCAGCACTCCTGCTGTAAAAATAGATTATAAAATGCATGTGGGTTTGAAATTCTTCCTCAACCTGCAATTACACTATAAGTTATAGGTGGTATTTGATTACAATAAGAGCTCTGTGGGTATTGTATTATATTAATATGTGCTGCAGTTTTGTTTAGGAAACATAGCAGGAGAAAATTAAAAGAAATAGTATTGTGAATCCTACTTGGTTTGATACAATTGAGGGCAAAACCTACCATCTGTGCTTGATACTGGTTGACTTAGTACAGGCTGGCAGAAATGAGGAACCTGAAACTTAAAATTTTGCACTACCACAAATCCCTATCACTCTTGCCATTACAAATAACTATAATCCACTTGTCACTAGTGGACCTAGGACAACTCACTGTGGCCGAACTGTCGCAGGACAACTCAATGCAAGACAATTCAATGCTGTATTAATCATTTCATTCAGCTACTTTTATTATTGGTAACCATGTTTTCATCAGAATTATTGTAACTTGCATTTATGGATTGACTTTGTTTTATTGATATTGTCCACTTAACTTTTGTATTTGGTGAATCATCCTATGCCGATTTGATCACGACGAGTTGTCCTACTCCATCACAGGTTACTTGCACTTAGCACTGTTCTTTGAAATGCAGCGGATGTCAATAAATCTTGGTGTACAAGATGGCAAAGTCTTTCTTTAATCACATTCTTTCCAGGTTTCTTGGAATGTATATGGAAACATTTTTACTGTTTAGAAAAATATTTTACAATTCAACTTCAAATCGAGTCAAATTTAAAAACTTTTATTATATCCAATAAGCCAGGGGTCCCCAACCGCCGGTCCGCGGACCGGTACCGGGCGCGGAACAACCCTTACCGGGCCGCTGGTTGCTGGGCGCCGCCATCTTTTTTGGTAAAAAGCGCTTCTGGTGAGCTTTTCCGGGTAGAAAGCTCACCGGAAGCGCTGTTTCGTCATAAAAGATGGCGGCGCCAGCGCTTCGTGAGCTTTTCCGGGTAGAAAGCCATTTCTACCCGAAAAAGCTCACCAGAAGCGCTGGCGCCGCCATCTTTTATGACGAACAGCGCTCCGTGACGTCACCGGAAGCGCCTTTTCGTCATAAAAGATGGCGGCGCCCAGTTGACGCAGATACCGGGCGCGCGCCCAGCTGATGTCGGAACCGGGCCGCGGCGTCGAAAAGGTTGGGGATCCCTGCAATAAGCCATAAAGCACAACAATAAAATACACAGATATGCAATTATTAATTAAAATTTTAAATAAATTTCAATAAAATTACACAAAATACATCATAATAGCTGTGATACAAAATAGCAGTGGCAATCAACAAAATTTGTAAACTTCAACTGTGGATAGGATGGAAACAAGAAATGATAGTACAAAATCATTCAATCTGGAAAGACATGTCAGAGATAAAATATTGTTGCATGCTTATTTGAGAAAAATTGATAAATTGTAGAGTTGGACACAAAGGTACTGTAGTTTGAAAAATATCTCAAAACATTGTTCAAGGTGATTCCTGGCATTTTCAAGCTCCAGTGGACAGAGACTTTTCAAAGAAAGACCTAAGGCAGTGATGGTGAACCTATGGCACACGTGCTGGAAGTGGCACGCAGAACCATCTCTGCTGACACGCGAGCTGTCGCTCTAGTTCAGTTCCACTGCACATGCATGCCTGCCTCCCGCCAGCCAGCTGATTGTTGGGTATCTGCTGCTCATGTGCGGGGGCGGGGCGCATGCGGGAGACACATGCACATGCACAGGAAGGCAGGGGACTATGGGGAGGTCGCACACAAATGTGCAGGGGGTGGGGGTGCATGGGGGGTCGTGCACACATGCACATGGGCAGGGGGATCATTCATGCATTGGATTATGGGTGCAGGCACACACGCACGCGCATGCACTTTTGGCACACAACAACAAAAAGATTAGCCATCACTGACCTAAGGACTATAGTTTGCTATTATCTTTTGTTTGCCAGGTTGATTTAAAATAGTATCTGAGAACCATAGACCCACATATTAAAAAAAAGTTTCAACCAAAAATTAAGGAATTGGAACTAGGCTTTGTCACTCACTTAAACAAGATTTTAAACTATAAAACATCATTATTGATGCATCTGGGAATGTCATAAGCTGAAATATGAACTTAGAAAGAAAAACTTGGCAATCTGCAAGAATAAAATGTGCTCCCTTGATTAGAAAAAATTTAAGACAGGTTTAGGGCTATGTTAGGCCACAGAGATAAGAGAAATGTATGTTCCAAGATAAAGAAGTCTAGAACTGCACCCAAGATATTAATTAGTATATACCTGCTCACTGAGGTCTCATTCATTTGCCCTTTATGTAACCTACTGTATAAACATTAGCACTTTAGTTTTGTGATAATTTATTACACATTGTTTTAGACAAAAAGAAGCCAGTGCCTCAGTGTCATTCTCATTCCCACATGAGAGACAGATAAAATTATGGTACTACATCACGCCAGTTTGGGCAAGTAATTAAAGCATTGGTCTATAAAGCAGAAGACTCTGAATTATAGTCCCACCTTAGGCATGAAAGCTGAGTGGGTAATACTTGGCCATTCATTCTTTTTCAACTTAATTCAACAGTTGTAGGGAAAATAGGAAAAGAAAGGAATATTAACTATATTCACATCTTGATTTTTTATAAAAAAAACCTACAAAGGTGGGATAAAACTAATGTACAAGGTTGGAATTGCACAATAGCTAGCATTAGGGAATGACAATTAGAAGATGAGAGAGTCTGAACTAATGTATAAATTAAAAAGTAAAGGGACTACAATGTACTTCTACTTTACCCGTCTTTCAGTGAAAATAGCTCCAAAATATGCCCATAAGGAGAACTGTCTTTCAGTAATGTGTTAAAATAAAAAGTCTGAAAAGGACAAACTTTTATCTATTGAGGATTCCTCAAGTTCTTACCATAGCTGCTCTTTTGGAATCAGATCAAAAGATGATTTGAAATCCACAAAGACTGGAAAAAAGCAGTGAGGTGAACTGTATTTTCAGCTAAATGGTGCAAGACCATTTAGCTCATCTAAGTTTGAACAATCCCCTCGAAGTCCAATCATTGAGGACATTTACACTTTGCGCTCAATCCAACAGTTTTAAATAAAGATATTTAAGGTACAGGTAGTCCTCGGCAGCACAGTTCACTTAGTGACAGTTCAAAGTTACAGCGGCATTGAAAAAAATTGACTTATGACACTATTCAGAGTTTTGCAGCATTAATTTAGCACCAGAAAAATAAACATGAATGGCTGAAGCTTCATTTAATGTCTTTATAAACATAATAAGTAAATTTTACAAACCAGTTGTAGATTTCTCCAACATGGAGCAAACTCAAACAGAAACATGTTGCAAGTAACTTCAGCAGCACAAGCAAAAAAGAGAGAACTTCCAGTTTCACTTTCCAGGTGAGCTCCTATTGGCTGGTCTGTTACCATGACTGTTAACTATGTCTCCGCCAGTAAATTAATTCTCTGACTTACAATCCTAGTGTAAGTGCACCATCTCCATGGTCTCATAATCAAAATTTGGATGCTTAGCAACTGACTCGGTGCAGTGCAGTGTCCTAGGGTTACACGACCATCTTTCATGATCTTTTGACAAGAAAAGTCAGTGGAAAAGCCAGATTCACTTCACAACCATGTTCACTTAACCACTGCAGTGATCCATTTAATAACTATGGCAATAAAATAATAAAATGGGGCAAAACTCACAACTGACTCACTTAGAAATTTTGGGCTCAGTTATGGTCATAAATTGAGGACTACCTGTATTAAGCAAACTTATTGGTCCATAATCAGCAGGTTTAAGTCAATTTCCTATATTTCTATATAGAGGGATAACTACAGGTAGTTCTTTATTGATGACTGTCCATTCTAGTTTTAAGTGATGATGGCCTCGTTTAACAATTCTCACCTCTGCTCTCCCTGATATGATTGTTAAATGACCATGCATTAAATGGAGCATGATGGGCCTCAAGGACGGGGAGAACTTGGGAAGCCTAGTGCAGGTCAGACTCATCTTTCTGGGTTTCTCAAGGCTACCAACACTCCTGAGACACTCCACGTTCTGCTTTCTGATCCTCAGGGTTCCTATAGCCCTTAGACCTGCTTCTGTTGTCCCACAAGGCCTCACAGGCCTTTCCCACTATCAGGTCCCTGCAGACCCTTCTCCCTCCACTGAGTCCCCAAGGGCTTTGACACCTCCCCCCCATTCCTCATCATGCACTTACATTTTGAAAATCTCCAGAGTTCTGGACTTTTCCCAATGCTGCACAGACTATGGCAGAAGAGCAGAATGGAGTGATTCATCCTTGGATTGTGTGGTGGTCTCCCAGAAGTGGCCACCATTTTGATGTTACCAGAAGAAATTGTAGGCATGCTGAAAATGGTAGCTGTTCCAGGAGGCTGTCACATGGCCCGAAAACAAATAACTTGCCCTCTTCTCATTTGAGGGCAATCCAGGAATGGGTTGACCTCATCTTGCTAGCTGATTGGACTGAGTCTGTCAGAGCTGTGATGACACACCTCTGTTACCAATGGTCCCCAGCTTTTGACTCAGTCAAGCAGCTAGAACAGATGTGTCTCAAATTGCTCCGTTCCTTGAGGAGAAATTCACAACGGTTAAAATCGACAATTCTGCCTGGAAGATATCTCCAGACCAGCCGGCTCCCGGTCTACTGGTAGAGTGGCTGGGATCTCCCAGCATGTATGGCTTCAGTCCAGGCCCACTGAAGGCCAATGGATCTGCAGGCACTTCAGGTACAGTGCCAACGGTTAGCATGAATGAGCCTGGTTCCATGCTGCTAACTGCCAAGGTCTCAGGAGGCAATTGGCGCCTTCCGGATTTGCTTTGACAACCAAGCCACGGAAGCACAGCAGCTGTCAAAAAGGCATGAAGAGAGCTGTCAAAACAGTGATCACTGTTAGAGGTTTCTGACAGCTTCCCCTGACAAGTGGGGGCATCTCCAGTAGCTGCCCTTATCCAGGGCATAAATTACGTCCTGAGACTGTGACGGCAGCAGAGCTCTTTATTGAGTGAATCTGCCTGTCAATTAATCAAAATGGTGGATTTGATGGAAAATGGAAACTGCAGAGGCAGAATGGTGAAGGAGATGGCTAACAGGCCATCAGTCTCCCAGAGCCCTCTAGGCCAGGGGTCCCCAACCGCCGGTCCGCGGACCGATACCGGTCCGCGGAACAACTCTTACCGGGCCACTGGTTGCTGGGCGCCGCCATCTTTTGGTAAAAAGTGCTTCCGGTGAGCTTTTCCGGGTGAAAGCTCACCGGAAGCACTTTTCATCAAAAAGATGGCGGCGCCAGCACTTCCGGTGAGCTTTTCCGGGTAGAAAGCCATTTCTACCGAAAAAGCTCACCGAGGCGCTAGCGCGCCATCTTTTTGACGAAAAAGTGCTTCCGGTGAGGTCACCGGAAGCACTTTTCGTCAAAAAGATGGCGGCGCCCAGTTGATGCCGATGCCGGGCGCGGCGCCCAGCTGATGCGGTACCGGGCGCGGCGTCAAAAGGTTGGGGATCCCTGCTCTAGGCCCTTGCCTCGATGGCAAGAAGGAGTACTTCAAAGCCTAAATCTAAGGCTGCGGGGTCTCAGAAGAGCTCCAAGGCAGGTGAAAAAGATGAGCACTGGTGGGGCAAAGTGTCGTCAGACTGATAGGCTGCACCTACAGGACTAGGCCACAGGGGGAACTGAAGAGCAATTTTCTCTGCAAGAATCACAACTGCCTTTTGGCAATTCTGAAGGCAAAGACTGGCTTTCCTGCAAATGAGGATTTTTCCATCTGTTCAGGTATTAGAGCCAGAGCGGCACCTGAAACAACCTTCACCCCTACAGCTGCTGGGCTCTGGTCAAGAATGGTGCCAAGGCCAGTCATGCAGGCCAAAATCCAAGCTGTCATTGCAGAAGCAGTCAGACAGTGCATAGCAACAGGCTTAAGGCAGTCCAGGCGATCATCTTCGGTGGCCTCTGGTTTTTTTTAGACCCAAGCCTGAGACAGATATTTCAATTTCTAGAGGAATTTTCAGTTTTCCCAGAGCCATACTCTCCTGCTCCTTCACAGCAGAGCCAATCCCTGCCATCCTTTCAATCATTTGGAGAGCAAAGGGAAATGGACCTTTTGGATGACGAAGGTATGCAACCAGATCAACCAGTGGTTTCAGGGCTATTCCAACCAGCCCTGTTTAAGTCTCTTCGCTTTAAAGCAAAATTTGAATCCCACCACTGAGGAGGCCATTCAGGATAAGTCACCATTGGGTGGGAAATTGCTAACAGATAATTTAATAGTTCTGAATTAAAAATATTCTGAAAGTAACTCTTCCAATATCTGAAAGTATTTGGCAAAAGGGACCTAAATGACTACACTAAAGTTAACTAGGTGCCAAAACTAAGCAGGGTTCTTAGCTTAGCTACTGTAATTAATATCCTCTGGTTCTTCCTGTTTAGATTTACCTATTTCCTAATTGGACCCCAAGTGTTGAAATAAAGATGCTTATAAATCAGCCTGGTTTCTATTAGGCAATGAATTTATTATCCTGAAATGTTACAATCTAATTTGAAATAGTGGATCCCAGTTATTGTTTCCTTGTTTACTTACATTGATTGTACTACAGAAATTCCAAAGGTCTCGGCTCATAATCATATTGCCCATTTATAAGAAGGGCACTTAAGAGCAATCTTTTAAGTATAATACGTAAGTTCAATGCCACATACTTTATTAACAGATTAGTTGATTGGATCAATTTAGAGCTTATATTGGCAGACAAGCAAGCTTCAGGACTGGACATTCTATCTAGGACATGCTCTTATACCTCAACACCTGTTCCACACATCTCGGGCAGACTTTACATAATATATCCTGCATTCATTTATTTTAGAGTTGCATTCCATCTAGTTTCCAGAACAAGTCTATAAACTAAGCTTGTGAATACTACCATGGATAGATGGCTACTATTGCTTATAAGGACCCCACAATTTTATTGTCAGCTAAGGTTCACACATAATGACTTTCTAATCCTACTAAAGATGGATGTTATACCTCCTTTACCTCTCTTGAAAGGGCCCATGCTAAATTCATAAGAGCTATATTCCACATAGCACCTTGCATTCCAAACTTAATATTAAGAAGAAAGACATGCTGTCTAAAATCAAAACAGATGACTTGCATCATAGCATAGTATATTGACTGAAGTTAGTGTCCCCCAGATTTCAGTCCTGTCTTTATTGAAGACAATGTGGTTTGGGACAAACTCACAAAAATATCAAAAGCTTGGCTTTTCCTGGTAGGCAGTGATGGATTATAAGTAAACTTATTAAAGTCCTAGAAGCCAAACAGGATCTGTCTGCAATACCAAGAGGTGTTTTTTTCTGAGCAGTCAAGGCACTTTTTACAAACCAGTGAGATACTTATATTAAATAATTGTTTCCAAATTCCAGCATGCTTCAACACTTTTTCCATAACAGTTTGGAGGACCAATAGAAAAATAAAAAATAAAATGAACTTGGCTCTCTTTCCAGAATTTAGCAGAGGCCATATATTGGCAGATTCATCTACATCAGAGTTTTTCAAACTTGGCAACTTTAAGATATAAGAACCAACTCTCAGAACCCTAGTGGGGGAATTCTGAAAGTTGAAATCCAAATATCTTAAAGTTGCCAAGTTTGAAAAATGCTAATCTAGATAGTCAGCATTGTTCATCTTCACAACATTGGCCTTGCTAGTCATTCCCAGCAAAATTAATTTATGCAGTCTGATAGTGTGACTGCTACCAAATGGTCAGTCGTCTTCTTCATTATCTGTCTAGGTTAATTCTTTGATTGATTCAGGTAATTCTTCATTACTTGTCTAGGTATATGTATTTAAATATACAGTACATATATTACATACAAGAATATTGTGTTTGAGCTAGACTGAAAGTGAGATTTACATGAAATAATTATTTACGTACCTGAAACAATTATGCAAAATAATTATAAAATTTTGTTCTTTGACCCATGTTTATTTGATAAAAGATATTGCCTCTTCTATCCTGCCTTAACTCCAAGACGTTCATAGCAATCTTATTGTCTCTGTCAGGTCTTTGCAAGCTAGTTCAACGCACTACAGTAATTGCTATGCCATGCCAGTTCTTCTTGTTCCTCACTTCAGCAATGTTATTCCAAACTCTTAGATCAGTGTGAATGAACATGAATAGGATTGAATGGCTGGAATATCCTGATTGGTGAGCTTGTGATTGTTTTTTAGTGAACTTTTGAATCTAGCCATTAATATTTCAAATTAAGCAGTTTTTCTTAATCAGTGAAGACAGAAATAGAAATTGAGGTGTTATAGGCATCAAATAGGAAAATAAGGTTTGTATTTATTTTCCAAGATTCTTTGAAAAGAGACAGTTTAACCTTTTTTGATCCTCTGTAAAATCTCAGAATGTAATAGTGAGCTTTCTGTCAGCCTTCACCTCATTATCATTCAGAGCCAGTTTTCATTTTCAACATTAATTTTTACAGACGTATAATTTTTAGGTTTTGGGTGGGTAGTTGTCTTTTACATAAATATTTGTTCCTAAAGCTTCACTGTGTCTTCACCATTATGTGTAAACTATCTCCTGTGCAAAGTTTTATATATATTGCTAAACTACCATTATCACCTCTCCTCATGCCTAAACTGCTGTTGTCCTGCATAAATATTAAGAAAAGATTAAAGGATTGGGGCAATGAGGTCAACAAAAGACCAACAAGAGAATTTCTGTGAAGTCAAAATACAGATTAACTTTGGATGTTGGAGGGATGGCTACACACAACCTCAGAAGAGTTGTATACTTTAATCAGAGAGATAGAAGCAATAAGAATGAATTGTAAAAAAAAAAGATTTTTTTCTGGAACAAAAAATGTAAAAAGAGTGAATTGAGAAGCACAGTTTATAAGACATTTGAGAAAAGGAAGCATACAATTAAATAATAAAAACAAACTATTGTAAGAAGAAAAATAATTACACTCAGACCAAGGCCTGTATGTTTGAATGAAAATAGAAAATGCAGCTCTGGACCAAAACAATAAAACAGCCACCCAGTTTATGTGTTTTACTTAGAAATAAGTGTTATTATAATGAATTGGGATTATTTCCCACTATGTTTCTTCCATTACATTATTATAAATATACTCTTTCTTTTTCAGTCAAATAAAAATATAATTTCTATGTCAGAAAATGCTTTGTCTAAATCAGGGATCCCCAACCTTTTCGACGCGCTGCCCGGTTCCGGCGTCAGCTGGGCGCCGCGCCGGTTCCGGCGTCAGCTGGGCGCCGCCATCTTTTTGGCGAAAAATCACTTCCGGTGGCGTCACCGGAAGTGATTTTTCAAATAAGCGCAGCGCGTTCTGGTGAGCTTTTTCGGGTAGAAATGGCTTTCTACCCGAAAAGCTCACCCAGCGCTGGCGCCATCATTTTGACGAAAAATTGCTTTTTTACCAAAAAAGATGGCGCCCAGCAACCAGCGGCCCGGTAAGGCTTGTTCCATGCCCGGTACCGGTCCGCGGACCGGCGGTTGGGGACCCCTGGTCTAAATGTCCCATCCCTCCAGCAAATCTTCTGAAGGTAAATTCTCTTTGCTTTCTTTCCAAATATGAGTTACAGAGGATTTATAAGAAAATGATATGTATACATCATCTTAGATAATATATACTGTAAACCTGTTTTTGTTTTATTTTGATATGGGAAGACATGGACAGCTTAGAATGCACTTTATTGTGATTCAAATAAACTTTGAAGACATGGCTAGGATAAAGCTTAAACATTTGAGGTACTTAAGAGTTCCCTCTGGTGGTATATGTATCACATAGCAAATATTTGTGATCAAAATTAATATACTGTAAAATGGTTTCTGTTAGCTCAACTAAAAGTATAGGTGCACTTAAAAGCATTAATAAATATACATAAAATGCTCAATCAGACAAAAAGTTTGTTTAGTTTTCTGCTACTGAGAAAATAGAAATATTGAAAATAACTAGTTTTGAAATTGTCTTGATTGACAATACCTTCATTTTCTATTTTCTTGTTAATATTGATACTGAAAATGGCACAATGATTTGGAAACAAGAAAGATAATGTCTCAGGAGCCAAATGACCTCTCTATATTAGCATCTAAAAGAAAGTAAGAATTCCAGTATGGGTTCCAATCACAAAACATGTTTACAGCCTTGGGAATAATTGATCTCAATAGGTGAGGTCTAGATTTCTCTAAATCCTATCAATAGGCCCTTATTTTGAGTGAATAAATGTTAAAAAAAGAAGCAATGGTTCATTTGTACTTTTATTTTCTAAAATAATAAATTTATTCTTAGACTTTTTCTTTGTTACAGTTACCTGCAATCCATACTTAACTTTCCTACACTAAACTAATAATTCAGAAAGAGGTACATATTTAAAGTATTCTTTTATGTCTATTTGCATGATGGGAAGGGAGCCGCAGTTTCTATATAAAGATAAGGAAGATATTTGAAGAGCTAGCCCCACTAATGGGATTTCATGGAGATGGCACAATAAAATGGGAATTTGTGGAAGAATTTGGTCTGGAGTATTGCCATCTGACATAGCAGGGGTCCTCAAACTTTTTAAATGGGCCAATTCGCAGTCCCTCAGGCTGTTGGGGGGCTGGACAGGCTGGGTGGATGTGATTAAGTGGTCATGTGACTGGGTGGGCGTGGCTAGGTCATGTAACAAGGTGGGCATGGGGCCAATTCACAGTCCCTCAGGCTGTTGGGGGTCTGGATAGGCTGGGTGGGTGTGATTAAGTGGTCATGTGACTGGGTGGTCATGTGACTGGGTGGGCGTGGCTAGGTCATGATTAGGTGGGCACCGCCAATTTAACACTCCATTAAACAATGCACACAAATTAAACTTTAATTTGTTTTGCTCCTTTTGTTTGCATGTTGCTTTTTTGGTTGACTTTTTTTTATTAGATCATTTTTTTCAGTTGTTTAGGAGTCTAGTAGTCCGCTTCAGGAAACTCAGTTTTGCAGCAATTCTTCTCAGCCCAAGGAGCTTACAATCAACAAGTCTCTCTCTCTCTCTCTCTCTCTCCCTGTGTATCTGGTCTCTCTTGCTCTCTCTATCTCCCTGCACGCTCTTTTTTTGGCCTCCCCCACCTCCAGAACATCTCTGCAGGCCAAAAATGGGCTGAAATGGTCTGCTTTTTGTCCTTCTGGGGCATCTGTGTGTCCCATTTTTGGCCTCTCCTGCCTCCAGAATGTCTCTGTAGGCCAAAAAATGGACTAAAATGGCTCATTTTTTGGCCTCCCGGGGTGTCTGCACTCCCCATTTTTCACCTCCCCATCTCCAGAACCTCTCTGCAGGCCAAAATTCTTGGCCTTACCTTCCTGTTCCAGCCTGCGGGGCTCACAAAGGTAAGTCCTGAGCTAAGCCAAAGGGTGGAGGCTGGCAGGTGGGTGGGGCAGCCTTGTGGTTGTTAGGAATGTAAGTCACCTAAAAGTTATTTGGGTTGGAAATATATAAACCAGGATAGACATTTTAATACTGTCTCTTTAAGAGAATGCTAAAACTGTAATTGGGTGTGGTTCCGCAAATGGCCATTAGATGGAGCCAGAAACCTGGGTTATTTAGAGCAGGGGTCCTCAACCACCGGGCCGCGGACCGGTCCCGGTCCGTGGAGCACTCTGTACCAGGCCGCAAATAAAAATAAATAAATAAAATGGCGGCTTTCTTCGCCTTCGGTGAATGCTGCTGGGATCGGGGATCAAGGACATAAATGAAAGAAGGGGAGGGAGGAAGTAACCGAAGCCTGTCCTGCTCTCTGGCTCAGCAGCTTCGGTTTCCTCCCGCCTCGTTCCTCTCTCAGTCGCTCTCTTGCTGCTCCACCAGCCCAGGAAGAAACTGCTTCAAAGAAGCCGGGGGTGGGCTTTTCCTGTCGCCGCAGCTCCTCCGAAGTGCCCGTTTACCCCCACCCCACCCGCCCGCGCGCTTCAATTCAGTGCTCCGTTCTGCCTGCCTGCCTGCCTGCCTTCGTTTGAGCAACTTGCTGAGAATAATAACTATTCGCCTCTTTTTATCAGCCAAGCTGCTCCGAAACGAAGGCAGGCAGGCAGAACAGAGCACTGGGTTGAACCGCGTGCGTGCGGGTGGGTGGGGGTAAACGGCGCTCGGAGGAACTCCGGCGACAGAAAAGCCACCACCACCCCGGCTTCTTTGAAGCAGTTTCTTCCTGGGCTGGTGGAGCAGCAAGAGAGCGACTGAGAGAGAACGAGGCAGACACCTGAGGGAGGGAGGGAGACACCTGAGGGAGGCAGGGCCGGCGCTCCTGAACTTGGTGGTTTGCTGGCAGACGTTTTATTACCCGACTAGGTAACAACATCAGATGTTACCTAGTCAGGTAATGAAACGTCTGCAAGCAAACTCACCAAACTCGATTCTCCCCCGGTCCTTGAAAAAGTGTTTGTGCTTGAAACTGGTCCCTGGTACAAAAAAGGTTGGGGACCACTGGTTTAGAGTGTCTCAGTGAGTCTCTCTTTTTTCTGTTGGAGAGATTTGCCATTCCTCCTAATGACTGTTGCTGATCGTTGATGTAAGTCTGTTACTGAACTGTTTTTGATGCTGGACTTTGATACTTGGATTATCCCTGAACTGAACACTGACTGCTTTACCTGTGAATGACTTGGAATGCTTATCTTGGACTTTGCTTAAACGTTTATTGGAAGTAAAAACCTACATTAACTGTACAGTGTATCTGTGTGCTGTGTGTATTATTCTTCACTTCTCTCACTATGTCTCCCTGTATGCGCTCATTCTTCTAATGGGGAATTACCTCAACAGTGGTCCTGCATGGGCTGGATTAAAGGCTTCAGTGGGTCATATGCGTCCCATGGGCCGTAGTTTGAGGACCTTTGTGATATAGTATAGGATGCTACCCCATTATAATAAAACTTACTCTTCGTTATTATTTGGAAATGTAACTGTTCTTAGTCATAATACAAAAGTGGTTTGCTTCTGGAGTATTAGTTAATATAAAATTCAACTATCTGTAAAAAAATTATGTTGCAAAGAAATAATGTTGGTTGAAAGAAGTAAACATTGCTGTGTATAAGATCCCGCTTTATTCACCTTTATATGGAAGTGAAAGTTTGGGTTAGACTTTACATGGTCAATGTTTTATGTTTTCTGCTATGTAATTTAAACCTGTAATTCTTAATTACATCTATACCCACTCAAATTATTTTGATGGTTCCTCCAGGGTATAAAAAATTAGAAAGGCTAACCTAGGTCAAACTTCAGGCTATCAAAGTGGCCAAACAGAAATGGATTGAAATTCAGAAATATATTTTTAAGCCAGTTTTATTTCCAGCTAGTTTATATGTGGAAATCAAGTAGTTTATAACTGCTATGCAAAAATTGCCCTTTCAGGAATCCATGCAGCATTTGATTTTGACATCTTATGATCAATCTGTCATAATCTGTCATGCTGAATTTTGAAGTCAGAATGATAGCTGAAATCATGATGAGTTTTCAAGAATTTGTTGGAGCAAGAATTGGAGGAAAAACTCAGACATTATCAAGAAGAAGCTGATGAAGATTGAAACACTTTATAGTGATTATTAGGCAATCAGGAAAATAATAACAAGAGACTTTATGTGAATAAGAGACATTTTTGAAATAATTCTGGAAAAAAATATAGAAAGTGAAAGGAGCGAAAAACAGCTAAAAAGAAAGCCATGCAGAAAATAAAATAGAGATGGCTGGAAAGAAGGGCCTGGTAAATTTCTTGACAGCTAAGGAAAAACTGGAAAGCATTTTGAATCTTTTGAACATTCTGGACATTATAGAAAGAATTCATAAGCAATCCTTCACTTATGACCATAATGGAGCATTTAGACTACTCATTATGGGAACAGATAATCAGAGTTGGAAGGGACCTTGTAGGTCATCTAGTCCAACCCGCCCCCAAGCAGGAGACCCTACACCATTTCTGACAAATGGCAGTCCAATCTCTTCTTGAAAGTCTCAAGTGATGGCGCTCCCACAACTTCCAAGGGCAAGCTGTTCCATTGGTTGATTGTTCTCACTGTCAGAAGGTTTCTCCTTATTTCCAGATTAAATCTCTCCTTGTTCAGTTTCCATCCATTATTCCTTGTCTGGCCTACAGGCGCTTTAGAAAATAGCTTGACCCCTTCCTCCCTGTGGCAGCCCCTCAAATATTGGAAGACCGCTATTATGTCTCCCCTGGTCCTTCTCTTTACTAGACTAGCCAAGCCCAGTTCCTGCAACCGTTCGTTGTATGTTAGCCTCCAGTCCCCTAATCATCCTGGTTGCTCTTCTCTGTACTTTTTCTAGAGTCTCAACATCTTTTTTATAATGTGGTGACCAAAACTGGATGCAAAACTAGGTGTGGTCTTACTAAGGCTTTATAGAGTGGTATTAGTACTTCCCTTGATCTTGATTGTATCCTTCTGTTAATACAATTTAGGATTGCATTAGCCTTTTTTGCTGCTGCTGCACACTGCTGGCTCATATTTAGCTGGTTGTCCACTAAGACTCCAAGATCCCTCTCACAGTTACTGCTATTGAGCCTGGTTTCACCCAGTGTATATGTGTACTTGTGGTTTTTCTTGCCTAAGTATAGGACTTTACTTTTCTCTGTATTGAATTTCATTTTATTAGATATGGCCCAGTGTTCTAGTCTGTCAAAATCCATCTGGATCTTGAGCCTATCTTCTTGGGTGTTAGCTATTCCTGCCAGCTTAGTATCATCTGCAAATTTGGTAAGTTCCCCTTCTATTCCCTCATCTAAGTTGTTAATGAAGATATTGAAGAGTACTGGGCCTAAGATGGAACCTTGTGGCACCCCACTGCTTACTTCCCTCCATGTAGACTTAGACCCATTAGGGACTACTCGTTGAGTACAGTTTGCCAGCCAGTTGCAAATCCATCTAGTGGTGGTGTTATCTATTCCACTTTTTTCTAGCTTACTAAGAAGTAGGTTGTGGTCTACTTTGTCAAATGCCTTGCTGAAATCTAAATATATTACGTCCACAGTATTTTGCTGGTCTACTAATTTAGTCACTGTGTTGAAGAATGAAATAAGATTGGTTTGGCATGATCTGTTTTTAACAAACCCGTGCTGACTGCTAGTTATTACTTTAGTAGTTTCTAGATGTTGGCAGATCTGTTTTTTTATTATCTTTTCCAGTATCATCCCAGGTATTGATGTTAGGCTGATTGGTCTATAGTTTCCTGGGTCTGTTTTTTTTCACCTTTTTTGAAGATGGGAACCACATCAGCTCTTTTCCAGTCCTCTGGTAGTTCCCCAGTGCTCCAGGATTTTTGAAAGATATGGTGCAGTGGTTCTGAGATGACCTCTGCCAGCTCCTTTAAAACTCTGGGATGTAATCCATCAGGCCCCGGTGATTTGTTTTCATCAAGATCAGACAGGTGTTCTCATACTATTTTTTTGTTTATTTTAACTTTTATTTCTGGTCTGTCTTTTACAATTATGTTTTTGATGGGTGGAGCTATAGTTTCTTTTTGCGTGAAGACAGATGCAAAGAATGAGTTAAGCAGTTCTGCTTTCTCTCTGTTGCCTGTTACTTCCTTGCCATCTTCTCTCTTTAGTGGACCAACTGTTTCCTTGATTTTTTTCTTTTTATTTATATGTTGGAAGAAACTTTTTTTATTATCTTTGACTTTTGTTGCAAGTCTTTGTTCATTCTGAGCCTTTGCTATACTGACTTCGTCAATTATTATTCAAACCCTGAAAGACCCCATTGTCCACTTCATACTCTTCACAGCCCCTGCAGGCCTTGGATCTGCTTTCTCTCTCCCAACGGGGGGTGGGTGGGTGGGTGGGTGGGGGTATCAAAGGTTTTCAGCCGGGGTCTCACCCCAACGTTTTTTGTTTTTTTCTTACTGACTACATATGCTCCAGCAGCCATTTTATGGACATTGCACATTAATTATGTTTATATGATAGTCAATGTGCAGGTTGAGATTGAATGGAATTGTATGTCTAAAATATTGTAAGTGAGTGGTAAATTATAAATGCAATTATCTTGTATGAATATACAGCAGAAATTACTGTATGATGATCCTTGTTGGAACAACAGCTAAATGCTGAAATCCTGTTTCAATGCAACAAAGCATTTAAGACTAAGGAATGCTAAATCAACTGAATAAGAGCAAAGAAGAGTTAAAAGTCTTGGGGCAGTACTTGGCTTACACTAACTGACCTTGAAAAAAACTAAGCAGGCTCCAAAACTAAGCTGGGACAGACATTACCAGGGAATGAGCTGCAGTGTAAACAATACCAGAGAGGTTGAAAAAAATCATCCTCAAAGAAGGCCAGAGGGTCATTTTTGTATCATTGCTAAAAAGCCTACACAGAATTACTGTTATTACCAAGAGGATACATTTTACTTTTTAAATTTGTTTTTTAAAGTTTTAAACAAGGTTTGTATTTCAGAGAAAGACTGTAAGAAGTCTGTGAACATAATAGTACAGAGTGTCTTTACTCATAAAAGTACCCTTCATTCAAAGTTACTCAGTCGAAATCCAACTACTCTGACAAGTTTAGGGACTATTGTGTAATTCTATGAAGAATTTAAATCAGATAAGCTGAAAGATCATAATACTTTAAAAGACCAATACAAGTACTTCTCAAGTTATGACAGATCATATAATCACTTGAAATTACGTTGGGCTTGAAATTACTTAAAACCTGTCTTTCAAGTTATGACCACTGCATTACTCCTGCATTGCTTGATTCCATGCACATGGCAACTGGCTCACATCCAGGGGTGGGATTCTACCAGTTCAGACTGGTTTAGGCGAACCCCTTGTTCCGATGATCTGCTGGCTCCAAATTGGTTTGCTGCAACAAGCATGTGGGCTCGCCTGCCTGCCTCTGCTCTTTCCTGTGCTTTATTTCCTTTGTTTAGAGCACAGCTGATTCACACGGCAGAGCGGTTTGCTGCTCCTCAGCTGTTTGAGTCACAGAGGCTGCAGTTGAAGGTAAGTATGGGCTTTTTAAAAAATGCGGAACACGTGCATGGAGCAGTGTTTGGCATGAATGAGCATGAAGTGTGTTTTCGCACGCAAAGGGCGTGATCACTGAACTAGTTGTTATACCGGTGGAATCCCACCCCTGCTCACATCTACAACTGGTTGTTGCATTCCATGGTCTTATGATTGCAATCTTCAAATGTTGCCATTTTTCAGTAAACACTTGAAAAAAAATTGTATGAACTACATTTGGACTTACAATCACATGAATGGCTGAATAACCATGCAAATCAATTAATGACTGCAGTGACCTGCTTAATGACTGTCATAAAAACTTGTGTTATATGATGACTTGATTTAGCATTGCAACAACTTGTGACCAAAATTCCAGGCTTAATTGTGGTCATAGGTTGAGGAATACCTATAAACATTAAGCTAACATTTGAAAAGCAAAATATAAACCATTGATTTTTCTATTCTCTAATATAAGATCTCAGTGATCTTTTTATTGTCATGTAGTTTCCAGAAAGACCTATTTGTATTAAAGATACTGATATAGTTACATAGGTTGCAGTAACAGAAGAATAGAATCCAGATCACTTAAAGTGTTAGTACCTCTTTACCTTGGTAAGACCAACTTGAATATTTCATCCAGTTTCAGTCACCGCAATATAAAAGAGATGTTGAGATTCTAGAAAAAGGGCAGAGAAGAGCAATGACTAGGAGGCTGGCAGCTCAAACATATGAAAAACGGTTGCAAGAATTGGGTACTTCTAGTCTATGGAAAAAAAGGACTAAGGGGTGATGTGATAGCAGTATTCTAATATTTGAGGGGCTGCCACAAAGGAGAAGGGTCAATCTATTTTCCAAAGTACCAGAAGGCAAGACAAGAAACAACGGGTAGAAACTAACTAAGGAAAGAACCAACCAAGAACTAAGGAAACACTTCTTTGAAGGGTCTCCTGCTTGAGCAGGTGATTGGACTAGAATGCCTCCAAGGTCCCTTCCATCGCTGTTATTTTGTTATCTGTATTAACAGCAGTTTTATTTCTTGTTATAGAACAGTTTGTATTATAAAGAAACTCTATGATTTTATAAGGTTCAAGGTAAACATCAACATCTGACTGGTATGTATGTAGAATCTAAATGATGGGCAGCAAGTTAAATAAATAAATAAATAAATAAGAGGAAAATGGGACATCACTTAAGCTAGCAGAATAGATGTGGTAGTACATACATAAAAAAGAAAGATCTCTTGTGGAATATAGCTAATCAGGAAAAGAAATAATTGATTTCAGATAGTATCCATGGTAGAATGAAAATTAAAGGGAGTCCAGGCAGTCCCAGGAGTCACAATTGATTGGAAGGCAAACCTCGTCCACCCCAATCTCTTTAAACTAGTATTGAATAAAATTATTCAAAAAACATAACTGTTGCCTTTTGAACATTGAGTTAGTCACAAATATCTGTGACTATAAAAACTAACAGCAAATTCCCACTGATAAAAGAGACAGTAAACTGTGTGTTGATTTAAACAATATATTAAGCTATTGGTGAGTGGTAGGATAGATGTCTTTTATAAAAAATAATAGCATAATTCTCCATGATTTTTTAAAAATTGATAAACAAGTAGAAATTGTTGGGGGGGATTTCCAATTAACCAACATTTCTGAAAGTTTTATTATGAAAGAAAAATTTTCAATGAAGAAGGAAGTGGGATTTCAGCTGGGAAAAATGAAGTTTTCTGAAATCAGCCTGTTTTTATTATGGTATAATAGAATAATATCATTATAGTATTATAGAGAACAGAATTCATGATTTTTAAAGAAAAAGAACATTAAAAAATAGTAAAGATATATTTCAGCTAATCAAATACACTTTCGTTAGAACTGTGTCCTGTTTTTTTTTAAACTGAATTTCTGTTTGACACCCATGTACTGTTTCTGAGAGATAACAAGTCAGTTAGTTGTGTTTAGCTGAAGCAGATTAAAGTATGTAAGATTATCTCTAGGACACAGAAGTCAGGACTCATCTCTGAATAATGTTAGTTTTGTCACTATCATATCTTCTGTATGTAGGAAAGACACTTTTGTGACCTACCTACATCAATTCAAGAGAGGTCCAACCCTATTTGTTCCAGGTATGTACTTCTGTCCATGTTCTATGTTTCTTCTTGGACCACTTGATTTTTTTTTTACTATTGCTTCACCTCATCCAGCTAATTGCTGACAGAGTGGAGGAATGGATGGAATATTGAAGAAACCAAGAATAGACAATTATTTGTGGATTGATGTGTTTTACTTATTGTGCATGCTGCTGGCCGTTTAGGCCAATTTTCCTCACACATTTGAAGAATTTAATGAATAAAAATGTTCTCCATCTTTTAGAAGAATGATGGGTAACACTTAGGCAAGCTAAGTAAATTAAAAAAGAATTTTGTATGCCTACTTATAAAGGCTATCCAGAAAATATATAGAAACTATTCTTATCCATTTCACTCCATATGTAAATTGACAGGAAATGGGGTACTAAATTAAAAAGAAAAAGTTATTTTATTGATAAAAATATAAAGAGATAAAAGGAGGAAAACACTTCTGAAAAGATGGAAAAGATATTCAAAGCTTAGAAGAATGTGGTAATTACAGTTATGCAATTTCACCATTAAAAGCAAATGATTGCATTTGCCTAAATTGTGTTTCTTGGTTTTGTTTTTTTATGCTTGCCTTAGCAGTAGATCAAAAGCCAGATACTTCTTCATAGTTTTTTTTTTAATGTTCCTTTCTTTTCTCTTTTTTCATCTAGAATTGGCAATGTTTGGAACAGTAGTGATTGGAATTGGAATTGCTGGATCTGTACGAATCAGAGATTTGCTAAATCCTTTGCCTTCCAGTCCTGCTGAGCATCTTAAATTATTGGGATTTGTTTCTAGGTGAGAGGGGCCTGTTTATTTATTTAATTTAACAAGATGTAGTCAGACAAATGTATGTCTTGTCTTGACTATGGAGTCCCATGGTTTTTAGAATTCTATGGCTTTATTCTCATTTCCTAATTAAAATGTTAACATCCATTTCAGAATCAGAATATAATGGCAGAGTTGAGTGAGTTTCATGGCAAAACATAGAAATAGTTGTTAAGCAATGTGATTCATTTAATGCAAAGTAGTGCCTGAATTTTTAAACTCTTGCACTGTGTTCTATATATCACCATTGAGAACATTTCTGCTAGAAGTCACACATCTTGTTTTTTTCATACAAATATTTGTAATATATTTCCATTGAATGAAAACAATTGTATTTTTTAGTTATTAAGCTAATTTACTCCAAATATTGGAGGCTAATAGTATGCAAACTATTTCAAATTTGTTTTAAATTTGGAAAAATTGCTCTGGCTTTCGGATAGGCCGTCTGAACCATTCTACACTTTTTCAATGTTGTAACACCTTTTTATTAGGTCAAAACATTTTCAAAAATGTTGAAATTTCAAATCCAGAGCAACTTTTTTTTCAAACTTGAAGCAACTGTTTTGAATTTTCAGTTGCTACTGTTTTGCTAAAGCAATCAAGCTGCCTTTCAATTTTAAAACTAAACAAAAGTTACACTATGTAGAATAAGATGATATTTTTTATCAAGTTTACTTGTGAAGTCCTCCCAGAAACAATTCCATAACCTGAGAGGTATATTGTTAGAAACCTTATTCTTTTTTAATATTTTAACCTCATATAGTGTGTGGATCAGAACAGTATCTTGAAATTGAAGTCAGTAGGCCAAAGAAGAGAGGCATTAATTGACCGTATTATCAGTGTGCAAAGTTAACATGCAACAACCCAATGAAACCATACTTAAAAGACAACTTCAATTAGGGCCTTCTAGATATGACCATTAAGATGTTAATACTTCTCCTGCTGCTGTTTTATAATCTGGGAATTCTCAGGAAAGTCTTTCTCAGAGTTGCTTTCTTTTTTCTGCTAAAATTAGAAGATCTCTAAATGAAGTTTATCAAGTCAAGCAAATTAGTCTGCAAGAAGCTCTAGACAATCCCGAGATCCATGCTGCCATCATCAGTACAGATAACCAAAACCACACTGAGAGTGTAAGGTATTGCCTTTTAAATTCTTAATATCAAATTGCCATTAGAATGTTCGTTGATTCGTTGCCATTCTAAACAGCAAAATAGCCAAGGGGGAGATAAAAATTCATTAAAAACCACAAAAATAAATAGGCCAAATTTTAAAGAGCAGCAAATTGCTGTTTATTTCCAATTTTTTTATCACTTTCCAGATAATCGGGGGATTTTATAACTTTCAAATAATTACAGTCTATTAACACAGTTAGAATCCATTAAAAGGTTCAAAATAGACTTAAAATTAAAAACACTTGGTGGGGTTGTTTTATTATTTGTGTATAGATGTATGTGCAGGTGCACGCATGTTTTTAAAAATCTTATTTTCATTCTCTGCGAGGCATACAGATTTTTTTTATCTACTGGAAAACAGAATAGAAGCCACTAACATTTTTTTGTATTATCAAACAGGTGATAATTTAAGTTGATAACTAGGTATCCATCACTTACATTTTAGTACCAAATTCTGAAAAAAAAATTAGCTTTATATTCAGATACAAATCAAATATCACAATATTTAAATTGTACCTTTTCCCAGCTTTCAAAATTATGGAAGTAGAAAAGTAGCAGATTAAATATGCATGCATCTTATTGGGAATTGCTTTCATTATCTACAATATATATACTATATAATATATACTACACATATTATAAAGTGAATATTGGTGTTTGCTGTCTAGTATCTATAGTTGTGGTTTAAATATGTTTACTTAAAGCAGGAGTCCTCAAACTTTTTAAATGGGGCCAATTCAAGACCCCTCAGACTATTGGGGGATTAGACCGGCTGGATGGGCATAGCTAGGTGGTCATGTGATTGGGTGGGTGTGGCTAAGTGGTTGTGTGAGTGGCATGGCCAATTTAGCAATCCATTTTGCCAATTTAGCAATCCATTAAACAATACACATATGTTAAACTTTAATTTGCTTTGCTCCTGGGGGTGTTTATTTGCTTTTGTTTGCATATTGCTCATTTCTTTTTACTAGATCATTTTTTAAGTTGTTTAGGAGTCTAGTGGTTCACTTCAGGAAACTCAGTTTTGCAGCAATTCTTCTCAGCCCCAAGGAACTTACTATCAACAAGTCTCTCTCTGTCTCTCTCTGTCTCTTTCTCTCTTTCTCTCTCTCTCTCTCCCCCTCTCCCTGTCCCTCACTTTCTGTCCCCTAGTGGGAGGAAGCAGACATGATATTCTTCCGATTAAAATCGGAATTCTGATTTTTTGAAATCGCCCACCCCCTTTCCCCCCCTTCTTCTCTTCCTTCCCCTCCCCTCGGAGGCCCCCTGAGTCAGGAGTTGCTACCGCTGGCACGGCTCCAGTCCCGCATTGCCTCGGGAAGGGAAAGGCAAAAAGGAAGAGCCGCAGCGGCGCTTTGCAACAGCAGCAGCGGCACCGGAGGCTCAGGCGCAGCAGCTCCCGGTTTTGCCTTTCCCTTCCCAAGGCAACGCAGGACTGGAGCCGCGCCGGCGGTAGCAACTCCTGACAGCCCCAGCCGGACGCCTGGGCGGTGCGAGCGGAGGCCTCTGAGCGGCAGGAAAAGGGAGCTGGGCAGCCATGGACCATCCGTCTCTCCGTGCAACACGCCACCGCTCAGCCCTGGCGAGGGAAAGCAGCGGGCGCTCCCCGGGCGGCGGCCTCGGCCCCGCCCCCAGGGAAGCAGCTGCCCAGCTCTGGAGCTGATCCACACGTGACCGGCTGGAAAGGAAGGGTGTGTAGCGTTGGTGTTGTGTGTGCGATTTCTTGGCTCGCGGCGCGGGGTCTCTTTTGGCCGGCCCCGATTTTTTTTTCAGAGGGGAATATCATGCCTGAGGAAGGAACCCCTGAACTGGTGCTGCGTGGTGGGAATCTGACTTCTGGAGGCTGACAAGCCACATGCTGAAGACCAGCTGGCCAGCGGGGAGGCAGGGCAATCCTCCGGTCTTCCCAAAAATAACATGTCTCTTGTCGCTGAAACTTGAAGACTCAAGGCAGCCCTTGCCTCTCATCACTTCAGGCCTGGAGCTGTAAGCTGCATCTGGAAAGCACTGTGATAGAGAGAAGCTGCCGGGGTGAAACCTAGCTTTGCTTACAGCTCTGAGCCCGAAGCAGCAGGAGGGGAGGGCTGCCTTGGCACTCTCCTCACACTCTCCCCTCTCTGCTAGCATCTGCCCCTTCTCCCTCTCCCTTCTTGCTGCCGGGCAATCCCACGTGAAGAAAGGGCAGCCGTTAGCAGAAAGGAGAGAGTGTGAGCTTGATGCTTCTGAATGTTGTGGCCCGCCAGCTGCCAGTGGAGCTGGTGGCAGACTCAGATGATGAAGAACTTGGGCCAGTTCTGGAGTCTGGGGAAGACGCTGATAGATGCTCAGCATCGGACACAGAGATAGAGTCAAGGTCATCCGGCATCTCCCAGCCACCAGAAAGGCATCTGCCTTTGGTGTCAGACATGAGTGAGGAGGAGGAACAGCTGGGGCCCATTCCAGATGCGTGTATATGCAGAGCAGATAGAAGAGGTGAACAACGGAGGACAATGAGTTGGCTCAGGAAGCAAAACAAATTACACTAAATGGCCCCTCCCTGGCTGGGGAATACATAGGAGGAAAAGGGAATGGTTTGGTTGTAACAGACAAGTGTTTGCATTCCTAGAAAGTTTACTCCTTGTGTGTTTCATGTGACAAAGACTGCCTTGCCAGAACTGAGGTTGTCTATTTCTCTTAGTTAATTTGCAGCCTTTCAGCTGGGAAATTACAGTCTTGCATTTATCATAACAAGCTGATAAGGACTATTGCTTCAGTTAACTCCTTGCAGGACTTTTGCCTGGACTTTCTGTTGGTGAATGCAGTTAATTTCTAAGGTGTAAATAAAGAGGGATTTTTCTTTGCAAGGAGTCTGTTTCTTGCTTCTGCGAAGGCTGGGTGAGAGCACAGGGACGAGGGAAGCCAGAAAGTGTCAGTCTCACCCAGTCTCTCTTCCTCTCACAGTCACATGTGCTGCCACTGCCATTCCAGAGGGCTGCCTTGGGAGTGAGTGGGAATAGAGGCCAGTCGGCAGGCCAACCATTCACTTGCTTGCTTTGCTCTCCCGTCTCTAATCTTACAAGTTTTGCTGCCCTTTCTCTTCCTGCGCAGCTCTCCCAATCTTTGAGACTGCGGCCAGGGTGGCGGTGGGGAGCCAGAGGAGCGTGCAAGAGATGTTGGCATTAGAGCCTTCCCTGGCTCTTCCCTGAAGCTGCCTTGGCCTAAGTGGATGATCCAATGTGAAGCTAGTGGGTGATCCCATGTGAAGAAGGGGGAGGCTGCTAGCAGAGAGGGGAGAGTGTGAAGTTGCTGCTTCTGGGATGAGGAAAGCCATGTGCATCTGCTCACCTACCCACCCTCCGGCCCAGGAGCAGGTGGCTGCGCCAGCAACATCACCACTCTGCCAGCAGGACTCCCCCGGCCCACCTGTGCTCTTCAACCTTACCTTTGTGGCAGCAGTGGTGCGGTGAGCATTGAACTGTTGAAATGAACTGGGAAGTACAGGTGGACGGTGGAAGATAAGAGTGATGGCTGAAGGAGGGCGATGCGGGTGGTGCAGCCTTACAGTAGATGAGGCACCTGATCCCCAGGGCCCTTGTCAGCCAGGAAAAACCGGCCACGCAGGGAGTGGCTGGGAGGAGAGGGGCAAGGGGCAGGATGAGGGGCAGGGCTGAATCCCACTACTCCGCAGGCTGGATACATTGGATCGGCAGGCCATATGTGGCCCGCAGGCCATAGTTTGAGGACCCCAACTTAGAGGAAGGCCAAAGTGGATATAATATGATAATTTTCCAAGGCTGCTGATAATCTATACACAGATAAGGGAAATATAAAATTCTTTCTTTTTTATAAGGAAGTTCCTAGAGGCTGGCAAGCATGTCCTTGTTGAGTATCCTTTGGCACTGTCTGCAAAGATAGCTCATGAAGTTTGGGAGTTGGCAGAGCTGAAAGGTAATATGTAATACAGAATCCACATCTATTGTTTAAATATACACAAGTTATTATTATTTTTTCATCTCCTCTTCCCTCTCCCCTCAAAGTCAGAATTGTTTAAGATAGAACTTTAAATAGTATCTTAAGTAATCTTATCCATTTGGAACCTAAGCATCTATACCCTTAATGGATTCAATTCTATTCATATACTGAATAGGGATATTGCGTTACTGAATGAATTACAGGATTCTAATCAAATTTTTCATTTTGAAATTGAGGACTTTGTAATGTAGAGTATAGGAGAGCCAATTTGGTGTGGTGGTTAAGACATGAGGTTAGAAACTAGAGACTATGAATTGTAATCTTGCCTTAGGCACAAAGCCAGCTGTTATTTTGGACCAGTCACTTTCTCACAACTCTAGGAAGGAAGCAATGGCAAATCACATCTGAAAAACCTTGCCTAGACAACTGCAGGGATTTGTTAACTCAATCTCTGAGAAATTGACATGATTGAATGGAAGAAAAAGAAATTGAGTATACATTCTAGGTCAGCACAATCATAATTCTACTTGGTTCTTTAGCAATAGTTGAATAAAAATGAGAATGTTGCTTTTCTTTCTCTCAACATAACATCTTGAAGCAGGACAACAGAATCCATAGCTAGTTCCTTCCTCTTTCCTAAAAGTTATTAGTCCCTTATGTAAAGAGTTATGGTTTTCACAAATGGGAGACAAAAAATTAAATATATACAATTTCTTTCATACCTTGCTCAATACAGTCAATGTACTGACAACTCTTCTTTTGGGATGTTCTGCTGTTCTTAAATATTCTAACAATAACAAGTAATCTGTCCAAATATAAATTGGCTCAATGGCAGATAAGATCCTCCATGTGGAACATATTGAACTACTAACAGAGGAATACAAACAACTGAAGAAAGAGGTATCAGGAAAGGAGCTTGTGAAGGGAACATTACATTTCACAGGTTAGTTGTTAGAGATCCTTTGATTTCATATGTCTTTGATGAGTTACCCTGATTTGAAAAATATTTGTATATGTACGTTTGTGTCATGAATGGATTGAGTCATTTCATACTAGAGCTAGAAAAAGGGGTGGTTGGAAGATTTGAATAATGTTTATTGTGAACATAAGTAAAATTGCAGATCAGCCCTTTGAGGACAACTATACCCTTTGTCTGCTATGAAATAAAAAATATTTACAAGGAGAACAACCAGGGATGGCATTCTACAAGTTCGGACAGGTTCGGGTGAACCTCTTGTTCTGATGATCACCTGGCTCTGAACGTGCCCGCCCCTGCTCTTTCCTGTGCTTTATTACTTTTGTTTCGATCACAGCTGATTCGTGCGGCAGAGCAGTTTGCCGCTCCTTAGCTGTTTGAGTCACAAAGGCTACAGTTGAAGGTAAGTATGGGCTTTTTTAAAATGTGGAGCATGTGCGCAGAGTGCGCAAAGCACGTGATCACCGAACCGGTTGTTATACAGTGGAATCCCACTCCTGAGAACAATTAAAAGCATGATCTTCTGTATTCCTCAGTTATAGCTTAAAGTACTACAGTTCAGTCTGCCACTTGTATGTGTACATCAGGTCTCATTCTTTCTAATCATTTCTAAGTTGTCTGAAGATGTTTTAAAATCTTCTCTTTTCCAGCTTTTAAGTTTTCTTTATTCCTATAGGGGGCCCATTGGATGAACGATATTCAGGATTCCCATCTTTCAGTGGCATTGCTCGCCTCACATGGTTGGTGGACCTTTTTGGAGATCTCACTGTCACTTCTGCCACAAGAGAACAACAGAAAGAAAACAATTATTTCAGAATGACAGTACATTTTCAGACTGCAAACAAAAGGTTGGTTTTCTTAAGCACTAGAAATGTTCCTTAATCAAAATAATTTCATTCTTGCTAATAGCGATACATCATTAGAGAAACAAAGTTAATTAATTCATTCATTCATTAATCCATACATTCATTCATTTGACCTTATTAGCAGCCAAACTCTAATAGACTTTTAAATTAAGTCCAGAGAGGGCAGAGCTGATGTTGTGGCAACATGATGGATTTCTCCAGAGCTCCCCGGGGGATCCATCAATATCCTGACTGCTGGTGGTCCAATCTGGACCTAAATTGTCTCAGAGGAACAATAATTGAGGAGGGAATGCTCCATTGATCCCAGGAACACCACCAAGTCCCTAGCTGATCTAGAGGAAGCCTTCCAAGCTGTCAGGAAAGGAAAGTGGCCACTGCAAGCCGCTGTGAAGCTGGAACAGCTGCCGACAGGAAGAAGTACCAAAGAACTGCTGAGTGAGAACAACATTTTTTTTATACATTAAAGGAAGAGTCCCCTGGAAAGAAGAGGGTGAAGGGAAGAGCCAAAAATAGAGGTGGTGGTGGTTAATACACTCCTCTGGAAGAAAGCAGCGAGGAAAGCTTTTTCTGCTGCAAATTGGGAAAGGAAGTTACTAATCAAGGACTTGTGAATGAATGGCAACTTTGAAACTGGACTGGACTTGTTGAACTTACTGGACTAAATTAAGAAAGAGTGAGAAGTGGTATCTGGACTCCCTTTTTTCTGACTTTTTTATTCTCCTGTATTTAACTATAAATTTTGAAGAATTTAAAATAATAAGGGACTGCTACAGAAAGGAGAAAAGAGAAGTAAGTGCAACAGTGCCACCTAAATGCCAAAGTGAAAATAGAAGACAGAAGGGAGAAAGGGAATTACATGACCATGACAGTATGAGGAAAAAAAGAAAAAGTTACTTTATTTACAGACAGAGAGTGGAAGACTGAGAACTTTTGTTTTAAAACAGTGTAGCTCTTGGAAAATAAAAAGAATATTTTCCCTTTTTTCTATAATTTGTTATAAACACGACTTGGATTAAGGTATAGAAAGTGGTCCACTGCCCCCTTGGTGCTCCAAACTCATCCTTGGTGCCCCCCTACCCAGAGGTGGGATTCAAATTTCTGTGGGCATGGCCTAATTTGAGGATGTGGCTTGCTGGTCATGTGACTGGGTGGGTGTGAGCGTGGCTTGCTAGTCACGTGACTGAGTGGGTGTGGCTTGCTGGTCACATCACTGGCTGGGTGTGGCTTGCTTGCTGGGTGTGGCTTGGTGTCACATGACCAGGTAGGCATTATTTGGTGATCATGTGATTGGGTGGGCGTGGCCAGGTGACTGGCAAGCCAAATACAAGTGGCCCTCACTTAATAGCCAGTTGTTTAGCAAGTGTTCTAATTTATGACTGGCCTCCCCAGAGCTACTTGACCTGTTTTTGGAGTTTTGACAGCCATGCACACAAACACATACATTCCTTTCTAACCCTGCTGGAGCAGATAATTGGACTAGAATCAGCAAAGCATCTCTGAATAGATTCTAGTAATGACTAGAATCTAATCAGAGATGCTTTGCCAATTCTTGTTGATTTGTTTTATTTGTATTGCTTTATTTTATGTTGCTGAATTGCATTGATATGTGTGTCCCTTCTTGTGCACAGCCCAGAAGCTTTTTTGATTCCTTGCAGCAAAAATTACACAAAGACCTCTGGCTTTGCTCTACTTTTCAAACACGCTGCCACTGCTGCGTTCTAGTTGCCGGCACCACAGGTCCACCCCATTCAGCCCGCTGCACCGGAGGGAAAGAGAGAGAGAGAAAAGAAAGAGAAAAGGGGAAGAAAGAAAAAGGGACAAAGAAAGGGGGGATGGAAGGAAGGGACAGAAAAAGAAATAAAGAAGGAGGGAGGGAGGGAGGAAGGGAGGGAGGAGAAAGATGAGATATCTATTCTAGTCCAATCACCTGTTCCAGCAAGGTTGGAAGGAAGTGTGTGTTTTGTGTGTTCTTGTAATTTATCAGTACATTTTGGTTTTGCCTTCTTCAGAATTGGCACTGAATTGGCACATTGAGGAAAATTATTTTTTTAGGGTAGAGGTCTGTCCAATGGATCCTGTTTAAAGCCTCAACAAAATGTGAGAGCTTCCTGATAGTCTTGACCATGTTTCATCCACAAAACCTTTAATAGAAGCCAAAGAATGAGATCTTGATGTGGAGGGAGGGAGGGAGCGCCGGCCCCGCAGGCACATCAGGAAAGTAGAGCAAAGCCAGTCTGGGAGGGAGGGAGGGAGGGAGGGAGGGAAGGAGAGAGAGAGAGACCTGATGCATCAGATTGAAATGAGTTTAGAGGCCCTTTTCCACATTGAAACATCTTTGCTAGCATCTTTCCCAGCACATTGAAACATCTTTGGTTTCTATTAAGCAATATGGACTGACAGCAGGGAACAGAGGAACAGACAGAGAGAGGCTGGGCCAGCCAGGGGTCCGTTTTACCAGTCCTTCAAACTACTGGGAACGGTAGCTGGTTCTTGCGAACTGGTAGAATCCAACCCCTGAATTGTGCCCTGTGAGGGGCCCATCTCCAGCACCCCCGCCACCTCTTACTGCCCTGCTGCCGACCCCCTTGTCTCTTAGCGCCTCCCTAAGGCATCCCACCACCCCCACAGGTATAGAAGAACCTGAAGAAAAGAATCTGGACAGGGACTGATTCTCAACTGCAACCTTTCTTTAGATTATAATTGATTTTCCTCTTATAACTCTACAAGGACTATAAAAAGACTTACAAAATTAAATATCTCAAAATGAAGAAAACAACATCTGTGCCATCCTCTGCCTCCTCTTCAACTGCTTCTAGTCCCTCTGGATAGAGATCTCTGATGCCATGCTACAACAGGAAAAGGCAGTCTCATTGCAAGCAGAGATTAAAATGATTCTACAAGCTTCTCCAAGAACGAATAGGAAGAGTGGAAGAGAAAATAGGGAATGTGGAAGAAAAGGTTGAGATTGTCCAGCAATTGATGATGAAAAATGAAGAACGTTAGCAAAAAAAATAGAGGAGAGAACAGAAATAACAGAAAAAAGAGTAGGAGAGATTGATTATAGATTTACATTAACTGATCAGAGTAAAGAGAAAATAATAATTTCATTGGAAATGGATCGTGCTGACTATTATTTAAGATTTCAGAATATAGAGGAAGAAAAGGGAGAAAATCTAGCAGAGATAATGGCATACTTGTTGGCAGGGGCTTTGGAGATGACTAAAGAAAAAGCGATGACAGATATAGATGAAATATTTAGAGTTCAGATGAGATATGCGCTGAGAAATAAGTTGCCAAGAGAGGTACATGTGAGATTCACAAAGAAAGCTATAAGAACAGAAATCCTACAGAAAGCAAGAGATGATCCATTGAAATACAAAGGGAAAGGAATAATAGTCTTGAAGCAAATCCCAAGAAGATTTAAGGAAGAAATATTAATTTGTGACAAAGTCTTAATCAAAAGAGGAGTTAATTTTAGATCACTGATACCAGAGGGAATAATGGTGACTTGGCAGGAACAGAGACACAGGCTAGACTCAATAGAAAAAGTGGAGCAATTTTATGACCATTATTTCAGAGAGCAAGAGGAAGAGAGAATGAGGGAGATGGGATAAATTAGACGTCAAGAATAAGCTGCAGGAGAAAGGGAGGGACAACAAAAAGGAGAGGAAAGAGAACAAGAAGAATGACAAGAGAAGAAGTAAAACCAAAGGAAGAAAGAGAATAACAGCAACAAGAGCAACAAAACCTTATTATAAATAAAGACACAGAAGAAGAAATAAAGTTAATATCAATCAACATAAATGGACTGAATTTAGCAATAAAAAGAAAAAGGATTTTCAATAGAGAAATTGAAATTGGATATAATTGCTTACAAAAGGTACACATCAAAAAACAACATAATAGAGTATTGCACTATTCTAAAAACAGGAAGCTATACTCCTCCCTGTCACAACAAAGCAAAAGAGGAGTAGCATTATATATTAAAGATACAATAAAAACAAATCTTTTTAGATGAAGACGGGAGGGTGCTAATGGTGGAAATAACAATGAACTGTAAACAGATATTACTAGTGGAAATATATCCACCAAGTGAGAATCAAGAAGACTTTTACGACAAACTTCATAAGAAAATAATGGAATTGGAGTATGAAAATATATGCATTTTAGGAGATTTCAACACAATAGTAGATATGGAATTGGACTATAAAACACAAAAGGCAAATACCGTGTTTCTCCAACAATACGCCCCCCATAGGAAGACCCAGCATGTTTTTTAGGCATGAGGTGAAATTAAAACCCTCCCTCAAAATTTAGGCCTATTTTAAAACATCGAAATGGGAGGAAGGGCAGGGCGTGGACTTGCCATTAGGAGTGCCGCAGGCAGCTATGCCTTGCCACCAGCCGCTCCTAACGGCCGATCATGGCAGAGCGCAGAGAGCTCCCTACCCCAGCCAAATGTCTTTGCTTCAGATCTGGGTATGGTGCTGGCTGCAGGCCAGGTCAGCGGGCGGGTGGCAGCAGCGTGGATGTCAGCCTCGGTGGCAGTGGGACATTTTGTGCCACTTCCGCCATCGTCGCTTTCCCTTCTACCCTTGCTGCGGCTTATGCCGCATTCGGAGTGCCGCCATTGGGCAAGATGCAGAAGCCAGAGTCCCTGCTGGACATCGCAGTGGGGTGGTAGTGGAGAAGTGGCCCTTCCAGCGGGTGGAGGAATAGTTTGAGCGCATTCCTCGTTTGAGCACATTCCTCCATTGGCAGCATTTCAGCCGCTTCTCGGGTGGGGGAGCTGCCCCTGTAGCTTCCACGGTTCCCACCGGCAGTGGCACCTCTCTTGCCAGCGCCATCTCCAACAACAGTGGCGGCAGCAGCGGGACAGAACCCGCTGCCGACAAGAACTGCCTGCCATCCCGCAGGGGCATCCCTTTGCTTGACAGCGGCTGCGTCGACGTCCTGCAAGTCAGTGAGTCATTCGGGCTTCAGTGGGTGGAAGCGGCAGCGGGAGGGTGATGTCATTGTTTCTTTCTCCCCCATGCCTCGCTTTGCTTCCCGCCCCAGAGCTTCAGGTCATGGTCTTGTCCCCTGTATGGTCGGGTGCTCTCCTCTTACTCCAGCCACCCCTCCCCCCCCATGGACCTTTCCCCCCCTCTTTTAAGTTTTCTTTATTCTCATTCCCTCCGTCAGTTCCCTAAGAATACAGACTGGCTGGGCAGCTTCCACCACCCCCGGTAGTTTTTAAAAGGGAACCATCTATCTAATTTGCTCTTTGAGCAGAGGCAAACCTTCCCATCCAAACATAAGAGAAAGGGAATCATCCTACAAACCACGCCACAGACTACAATGTCTGTGCAGAAGCCAAAACTATTTGTGGATTACCCTCACCCTTGCACTGTCTGAACAAGAGATGCCAAAATACCCCACCAACCACACAAGGGAGAGCTGAAGGTGAATTCAAACACCTGTCAGTGGTCAAGCTGCAAGCAAAACCTCGAGAAGTAGGTAGGAGAAAGGTGGGCTGTTTAGCTTGCAGTTTTACGGAAAGCAATCTCCCCCTCGAAGCATACCTTCCCCCTTGACGATGCTAGTGGATGGCAAGGGGCACAAAGATCCCCCTGATCTCTCTTTGAAATCAGTTGAGCAATTGAGTAAACTGCGAGTTCCCTTAGTTGGGAGCCTAGGTGGAGGGGCCCGGAACTGCCCATTGCAGGTGGTAGGTGGAATCAGCTTCTTTAGCGACCCTCCTGCGACCCATTCTGTCCAAGTGATTGCAGTGGGAAATTGGGGCGAGGGGAATAGGGCTATCTGAGGAGACAAAGAAGAGCGGCTGGCTCATGAAGCAGAAATGCAGCAGGAATCTTGAGATCATCTGATATTTACTCTGACAACGGTATAAGTACGTGATTGAGTTTGCAGTTGGGAACCTGATGCGTAGCCATGAGGTTGTTTCTATCGGCCGATAGAAGCGGCTGGTGACTCTGCCCTCGGGGCACTTCCATCAGCTGATAGAAGCGGCCTTGTGGCTAGGCGTGGCTGCCTGTGGGGCACTTCACGAGGCCACTTCTATCAGCTGATAGAAGTGGCTGGTGACTCTGGCCTTGGGGCGCTTCTATCAGCTGATAGAAGTGGCCTCGTGGCTAGGTGTGGCTGCCTGTGGGGCACTCCACGAGGTCGCTTCTATCAGCTGATAGAAGTGGCTGGTGATTCTGGCCTCGGGGTGCTTCTATCAGCTAATAGAAATGGCCTCGTGGCGAGGCATGGCTGCCGGCGGGCGCTCCATGAGGCCACTTCTATTGGCCGAAAGAAGTGGCTGGTGACTCTGGCCTCGGGGCGCTTCTATCAGCCGATAGAAGTGGCCTCGTGGCGACGCGTGGCTGCTCACAGGGTGCTCCACGAGGCCACTTCTATCGGTAGATAGAAGCAGTTGGTGACTCTGCCCTTACGGCGCTTCTATCGGACGATAGAAGCAGCTTCGTGGTGAGGTGAGTCACGTGGGGCACTCTAGGTGGGGGTGCACATGGGGGGAGGAGGGCTGGCTGGTGGTTGCAGCACTTTGACTCAACTTGTGCTGCACAGGCTGTGCAGGCCCAGAGTACACCAGTCATGAAGCTACCCACCCTCTCCATTCCACTGTCTGTCTTTGTTTGCCCAAAGCCTTGAAAGGGCAGGTGGCTGCACAGTGTGTCCAGAAGCCTGGATTGTGTGTCTTCCCCATGCCTCTGCCTTTGCCTGTTGCTTGGGGGGCTGGGCTGGCGTTGCAGTGCTTGGACTCACCTGTGCTATATGGGCTATCCAAGTGTGCCGGCCATTGGCTGGCAGGTTGCAGCTGCTGCCAGACACTGTCAGCCCTTGCACGCTCAGCACCTCCTGTGCTGGCCATGCCCACCCCACCCCAAAGGACTCACAATCTTAACTGGGCTTACTTTTGGGGTAGGCCTTATATTACAAGCATTCTGAAAAAATCATGCTAGGGATTATTTTCTGGTTGGATCTTATTTTCAGGGAAAGTAAGTCATATTTCTCCTTTACTTGTAATATTTAGTTCCTTCTGGTTTCATTTAATGTCTAACCTTTAAAGTCCCATTCTATCATTTTTGTAAAGAATTCAAAATAAAAGTATTTTCCCAAGGGAAGGATTCTATAATTAATTATTTTTAATATACTTATTTTTTTTATCACCAAAAATTAAATATGAAAGAAATAAAGAAAGGAGAGAGAGAGAGAGAGAGAGAGAGAAACATCCAACATTAACAACAAAAAGAAAAAAAACTTGTGTACAACTCTCCCCAAATATCAACTTTATATAAATATATTTTTAAAAATCCACCCCAGCTGAATGCTGAAAAATACATCAAAAAACAAATATGTTCTCCTATAATTAATTGTAAACTTATTTCAAATCTATCTGGACCCTTAGTTCTGCCTTGCAGTACAATGGGTGGCAAATAAATTTAATAAATAAATGTCTATTTGTAACTTTTCAAACTGAAAGTTTTAATCAACCTTTTGTTGTTTGTTTCAAAAACAATTATATTTAAGTTCTTAAACCTTTTCTTTAAGTATTTAAAACTTCTTTCACTAAGGATTCAAGAAAACTGATCTGTATTTTCAAATGTGTTAATCAAATGTTTCCTAATAACTGAAAAGTAGTTAGCCAATTTTTCAAATGATTAGAAAAGGAAACATAGAAGTTGAATGTCCTTTTGATGGCCCAGACCATGGTTTAAGCTAGATAGCTATTCTGTCAACACCCAGTGCTCTAAATCAACTGAAGACAGTTATCTTGCAGCCTCATCACAAGATGCAACAGTCTGGAGCATATGTTGACAATGCCAAATCCTCTCCTTATCCAGAGAGGAGTTATGAAGAGCAGGTCTACTGTTCATCATAGTCTTCACTTCACCATTTGTCTGCAAACATCAACTCCATCAACCAATCAAGAAATAACAACATAGCCAACCAGCCCACTTACAACAGAGACAGCACACCACATCTCCCCACCAGTATTTATAGAGAGACAGCAGCTCTGATCACGCTTTGCTCGCACAAGCATGAAGCCAAAAGCACCAGCCTGAAAATGGTGAGTGGGACCTCGTCGAAACATCGCCAAGATACTCTCAATCTTACACAGGAAAAGACCCAAACACGCCAAAACCTGCATACCTGTACTCGTGAAAATCTATGAAAACATGTTATGGCTCCCCCTTCAAAGTTCAAACAATACAAAACCAAAAGCAGCCGTTCCAAAACTTAAGTCCAAAAGAAAGGAGTTTAACAAGATAACGACTGTCATCAATTATATACACGCCCTGTTCAGCAAAAACAGTTCTGGCACAAATTCTCAAAGCTCCGAGCCTCTGCTGTAAACCTCGTCACGCAAACAGATACTTTGTTCCTGACAATCTTTCCCCACACAGCTGTGTCCTTTTATAGTCCTTGAGGCAACGTACTAATTATTGACTCGCCCTTCTCCTAACTAAGTTTGCCTCCATAAAACACCTAGATGGGCATGTCAATCTCCCTAAATCAACGTCTGGCTTGATGCCTCCCCACAGCTTGACGTTTTAGCCTCCTTCTAGTTCTGGCATCAAGCCACGATCTGTCCGTTTCTTCGCTCGATTCCTCTGACTCATGTTGTGCTTCAATTGCAGGCATGAATGAGGTCGAGGTTCAGAGCGAAAGAATGTCTGTGTGATAACCTCTCATCCCCTGGCTCACATCTGTGTCTTCTAACAATTCAGACTCCAAATTCTCAGCAGGCTCCAGCCTTTCATCCTCAAGTCATCAGAATCAAAACTCACAGCAGGATCGATCCTTTCAGTCACAACATTATCCCTCACCGCAGGGCCCTTCCCCGAGTCTGACAGATCAGGATGTGGTTTTGATGGAAATTGTGCGTGATATGTGCGAATAAGGTCTGGGGCATGCACCTTGGATACATCCTGCCAAGAAGCGAATCTCCGTTTCATTTTCCAGTCTTCCCACAAAGTACTGGAATCGTCCCTTTAGCCATCTTGAATCATAGATTCCAATCACTGTAGTATCTGTAACAGGTTCAGTGCTGAGCCTAGATGGAGAACCTGTATCTTCCGGAGAACGGAGAGTACGATGGAGTGTCAGGTACCAACAGGGAGCGATGAAAAACAGGGTGGATGCGCATGGAGCGCGGCAAAGTGAGTCGATAAGCCACCGGATTAATAACTGCCTCGATAGGGAAAGGACCAATAAAAGCGATCCAATTTCCTAATCGGACGATCGACCGAAGATGTTTCGTTGACAACCACACCTTGTCTCCCACAGCCAATGGAGCGTCGCCCGGCGTGAGCGATCGGCGAAATGCTTATAATCAGCTTTCGCTCGTTCTAATTGTCTAGAAATTAATTGATGCACTGCATATAACTCCGACAAAAAATCTCGTGCCTCCGGAACTGGAGAATCCGCGATTGACAGGGGAAAACCTCGGATGATAACCCACATTGGCATAAAAAGGTGTCATGTGGGTGGAGGTGTGCCAAGAATTGTTAAAGGCAAACTCTGCCAATGGAAGATAGGTCACCCAGTCATTTTGCCGTTGATTGACAAAACACCTGAGGTATTGGGCGAGGATGCCAATGACCTTCTCAGTCCCGCCATCGGTTTCCGGATGATGTGCCGACGCTAAACATACTTGTACTCGTAGGCGTTCATTAGGCTTTTCCAGAATTGAGCGGTGAACTGAACACCGCGATCTGAAACAACTCTATCCGGTAAGCCATGTAAACGGAATACGTGTTGTATGAACAGCCGGGCAGTAACATGAGCCGAGGGTAATCTTCTACATGGGATGAAATGGGCCATCTTAGTGAGCATGTCAACCACCACTAGCACTGTCGTACAACCCGGCGAAAGGGGTAAGTGCATTAGAAAGTCCATGGAGATCGCTCCCCATGGTCTGCTCGGAGTCGGCAGTGGTTGAAGAAGTCCAGGAGCGCACCCGATGCCGCTTTACGCTTGCGACACTGTATACAAGAAGCGACATAAGAAGACACGTCGTGTCGAACCCTAGGCCACCAAAAGTCCGGGTGACCACGTGCAGGGTTTTGTGAAAACCAAAATGACCAGCAGCTGGATTGTCATGACATTGTGTCATGATGAGGGCTCTAAGCGTCCTGTTGGGTACATACAACAAGTCTCGATGTCGTAACAAGCCCTCTTCAAAGGACCATGGGAATCAGGTCCAACTTCTTCCCTTCTCTGCTGCGTCCCACGGGTCTAATCGTTGCGCCTCTCGTATGCGAGCCCGCAAGTCTACAGGATCTTGCAGTACGGCCAAGGATTCTGTTGGTAACACAGTTCGTAGAGGAAGAGGATCCTCAGGACCGATATACTCGGGCTTCCAAGACAACGCGTCGGCTCTCCGATTCTGTCCACTTGGAACATAAGTAACGGAGAAATTGAACCTGGCAAAAAACAACGACCACCGAATCTGGCGTTGGTTCAATTTCTTAGCTGTGGTCAAATGTTCCAAGTTTCGATGATCCGTCCGAACGTCTACCTTGTGCCGAGCCCCCTCTAAATGATGTCTCCAGGTCTCAAAGGCAGCCTTAATGGCCAACAACTCCTTTTCCCAGATGGTGTAGTTGCGCTCTGAAGCTGTGAGCTTCCTAGAATAGTACGCACATGGGAAAAGGGGCGCGCCATCTTTCGACGCTTGTAACAATACCGTTCCGATAGCGACATTAGAGGCATCGGTCTCGACCACAAATGGACGATTCAGATCAGGATGCCTCAATATCGGCTCAGCTACAACGCTTTCTTCAAAATGTCAAAAGCCTGTTGTTGCGGGGGCCCCACACAAAAGCGGGACCTTCTTACGGAGGAGCTGAGTTATGGGGTCCATTACTTTAGCAAAGTCCGGGATAAAAGTCCGATAGTAGTTGGTGAATCCCAACAGACGTTGTATGTCCTTGACTCGACGAGGGGCTTCCCAACTACACATTGCTTCAACCTTTTTAGGGTCCATAGCAATGCCCTCGGGAGAAATGATGTGCCCTAAAAACTCTTATCGACGACTGAAAAAGAAACACTTCTCCAGTTTCGCGTAGAGTTTATGCTCGAAGACGCTGAAGCACTTGACGAACCTGCTGAAGGTGGTGATCTCTGGACCGGGAGTAAATTAAAATGTCGTCCAAATACACCACGACAAACCTATCCAGCATGTCCCGGAAAATATCGTTCATTAGGTGCTGGAATACAGCAGGAGCGTTGGTCAGACCAAATGGCATGACGGTGTACTTGAAATGACCATAACGAGTGCCAAACGCCGTCTTCCACTCATCCCCTTTAGCGCATCCGAACCAGGTTGTAGGCCCCATGTAGATCTAGTTTAGTGAAGATAGTAGCCTCCGCAACCACTCCATCAATTCCGGAATGAGCGGCAAGGGATAGCTATTCCTCACGGTGATAGAGTTCAGGCGTCGATAATCACAACAGAGACGAAGTTCTCCCGACTTCTTAACAAAAAGAACGGGCGCCAAAAGAGGGACGAGGAGGGTCGAATAAATCCCGAGCTAAGTTTTTCTCTAAAAACTCTTGGAGTGCAACCAACTCAGGCTCTGACATAGAATATAACCTCCCCTTGGGCAATGGAGCGCCCGGTATCAGGTCCACAGGACAATCATAGGTACGATGTGGCGGTAATTGGTCTGCCTCCTGTTCGCTGAAAACATCGGAAAAATCCGACACCTCCGAAGGAATGGAGACAGCAGGAGCGGCGATATCTTGGCTGGCGCAGACATGCCTCAGGTGGTCCACACATTGTAGGCTTGGAAAGCGAAATGGCGTTCTGCGCCCAAGCCACCAACGGATCGTGCAAACGCAGCCAGGATACTCCGAGCACCAAAGGGAGATGGAGGTTCGAGGTGACATAAAAACTGATCGCCTCCTCATGATCCCCAATGACCATACGCACTGGCTGAGTTGCTAAGCGAATGGGTCCCGCCTTGAGTTCTCGCCCATCTACAGTTTCCACCTTAATGGGGGATTCACAGGAATCAAAGGAATTCCAAAATGTTCAACAAAAGCACAGTCCATAAAGCTGGTTGTAGCCCCTGAATCCACCAGCGCAACGTAAGAAAATTCCCTCCTTCTGGGACTGCAGAAATATACGAGTGTCCAAAAGTAAATGCCGAGGAGGGCCAGGATTTACTTCAGCAATTTGGGGTTGGGGTGTAGAACGTGCCCGACCTAGGTTTTCCCCGAGGTCGGGCCTACCCCGTTTCCCGACGGGCCAGGAGTGGTTTCGGGCACAGGTCTGCGAGTCCCTCTCCGAGTGCAGGAATTTGCAAAATGTCCGGGACCCCCGCAGTAAAGGCACAAGCCTTCCTGGAACCTTCTCGAACGTTCTCGTGCTGTTAAACGAGGGTGGAGTGCGCCTATCTCCATCGGCTCCTCAGCCTGAACTGTGGGTTGGAAAATTCTCGGTGGCATGATGCGTGTGCGAGAAAACACAGGTGGTTCCACAACGGGCCATTTGCTCCCACGTTGCTGTAAATGAGCTTCTATACGTAAGCACTGAACTATCAATGCATCCAAAGTTGAAGCCCGCTCTGCATGGACTAGCTCATCCTTGATGGCATCAGACAAGCCTTCCTGGAATGCAGCCATATGAGCCGGTTCGTTCCAGTTAGAGTCCATACACAGCAAACGAAATTCTGCCACGTATTCCTGTAGTGAACGTTTCCCCTGCTTAATATCCATTAGCCGTCTGTCCACAGTTTGTACCTTAATTGGATCCTCAAACATCACCCTCATTTGTTGGAGGAAACCCTGGAAATTGTTCAATAACGGGCTATCTTGGACTAACAAGGGAGTAGCCCAATTGGCAGCCTGCCCAGTTAATAAGCTAATCATAAAGCCTACTTTAGTCCGGTCGGTTGGAAAGTCTTCAAGTCTCAGAGAGATAAACAATTGGCATTGACCCATAAATGCCGGGAACCTGTCCATTTGCCCAGAAAATTTCTCTGGCATGGATACTGGGCTTTTCCTCACAGGAGGGGCAGGGGAAGCAGCAGCAGTGCTTGGTAAGCTGGAAACATAATTCAGCAATTGTGTTACCTGATTTTGAAGTGTCACGTTACTTTGCAAAAGCTGAGTTATTTGTTGTTGTTGTTGTTGCTCTACCAAACGCTGCAGTTGATTTGAATCCATCTTGCTTCAAAGATGGTTTGTTTGTGTCAGGAACAAAAATGTTATGGCTCCCCCTTCAAAGTTCAAACAATACAAAACCAAAAGCAGCCGTTCCAAAACTTAAGTCCAAAAGAAAGGAGTTTAACAAGATAACGACTGTCATCAATTATATACACGCCCTGTTCAGCAAAAACAGTTCTGGCACAAATTCTCAAAGCTCCGAGCCTCTGCTGTAAACCTCGTCACGCAAACAGACACTTTGTTCCTGACATATATGTATATTTGTTTTCTTAAGTTTTGGCGGGTATTTATATGTATGGACACAAACAGACCCCCCCCCCGATACCTCCAGCCCAAACACACCCCAGCTAGCCACCCAGATGAAACCTAGCTTCCTAATAAACGATAGCCGGCCATTCACCTGAAGCCAAGCCACGCTGAAAGCCCCCAATACACAAAACACAATGTTGCTAGCCAATCAAGATTTTTTAAAAATGCTACAAAAAAGACAGAAGACATTAGAAACACCAATCAAGCAGAACACAACAAACTCCAAGACGACAAAAAAGACCAAGACTCCCAACCAATCAGGATGGGAAAAAAAACATTCTAACAAAGCACGAGGCTAGCACCAAATTTAAAACAGAAACGGCTGCAAAAGCCTAACACACAAGACTAAGATGAACTCAATACACAACAAGCCTGATAATGGCAGATGAGATTCTGCTGAAACGTCGCTATAACTTTAAAAGCACAACTATAAAGACATGGGAAAATACCCGAACAAAGCTAAATACCATAAATACATACATACATACATACATACATACATACATACATACATACATACATACATACATACATACAAATAAGCCATTCATCATACACACACACACACAAAGCAGAGGGTTGAATATTGCAGGATCATCTTGAATAACAATATCTGTGTTGTCTTTGTAGACCCTACAAAGATCTATGCAAACAACTTCTGAATGTCATACTACCCTCTTAACTTTTGGTTGACATATATTGCTCCGGATCTATTCTGTTCCTTGGCAGTTTCCTACTGGCATTATTCCAATGACATCATCCAGTTGCTGAATATTTGGCAGCTCTTACTTGTGGCTATTTTAACTGTGACAGAAGTCTAGATTTCAACATCTAACATGAGTATCTGATAAACATAAAAGCATTGTTAATATATTCCTGACCAAATACATGAAAATCCTTTTAGTGAGGGCACTGCAAAATGCAAAAATGGAAAGACTAAAATAATCAGCATGGAGAATGGCTGATGAGAATGACAGGATTAGCAGTGATGACAAAATTGACTTGTTTAATTAAAGACAATAACTATATTTATTACTGACTGTTTAAAAAAAATCAAGAGACACTCCTATCCTTCCCTTCCCTTTTCTCCCTTCCCTTCCCTTTCGTTTCCTCCTCTCCCATTTTCATGTTTCTTCAATTACTTATTATTTTTCTCTCCTTTGCTTATTTTTCTCTTTCAAAATTTGTATGGTTTTTATTCTTTTAAAATATTATATATATATATATATATATATATATATATATATATATATATATATATATATATATATATATATATATATATATATATATGGATCTTTGGTTATTAGGGTTTTCTCCGCGTAAGATTCAAAGTATCTAGGCAGCGTTTGAGGCGAGGTCCCACTCGCCATCTTCAGGCTGGTGCTTTCGGCTTAGTGCCAGTGCAAGCAGAAAGCACCAGCCTGAAGATGGCGAGTGGGACCTCCGCCAAACCTGCAGATCACTTTGAATCTTGCGGAGCTTCGAATAACAAGATCCACATACAAATACCGCGAGAACCTCAGAAAACATATATATATATATATATATATATATATATATATATATATATATATATATATATATATATATATATATATATATAATATATATATAATCTCCATGAAATACCCATGAAATTTCATCATAGGGTGTTTTGTCATAAACCTGCTGTGATAAGATGTCCCCTTTTCAAAATGTATGTTATCATTGTGCCTTATTTTCTCTATTTCCTAATAAAACATTCACAAGCTATAGTCTTTCAAACCAGTTCACAAAAAAAGATTGCAATCCCAACATCTCTTGATTCCAATATACAAAAATATAGGAATGTGACTGTTTTGTTGTATTTTTCAAGCTTCACTAGTAGATTCTATGCCATCTTTTTTTAATCTGCTTTCTGGCCCCTGGGTTCCAACTATTCAAGCTTACTAATCACTGTGACATGATTTTATGATTTTGATTTTAGTTTGAGCAACAGTGACCAGCACATGATTCCCACTGACATAACTGTACCAATTTGTGAATAACTTTTATTTTAAAATCAGTAATTTGTAGAATATCTTTAGTATATAATATTTGGCAAATGGATTATGGAGTATACTCCTACCCATTCAAGGCTATAGTATCTGAGTCTTTTTTCTTCCCTGCTGTTGTCAAAATGTTAGTTGATACAAAGAGGGTCTATTTCTATTGAAATCACACAAAGCACAAAACTAAACATAAAGGCAATGAACCATAGCAGTTCTGTATATTAAAACAGTACAAATGACAAATCAAGCAATGAATCTCTACTGCTAAATGGCAATTATTTATATAGAGTTCAAAAGCTTGGACTAATTAATGTTCACAATTTTGCCATCTTTGTGGCACTAAAATAAATGCTTTTCTTTTAAACAATTCTTAGGAATGTTTTATTTCTTCCTTAAAAAAAAACTCTTTCTGCTTTAACTAAGGCCTCTGACTTGGATTGAAGAAAGGGGTCCAGGAATGAAACGGGATAAGAAGATTAACTTCTGTTTCAAAAATGGATGCTTGGAATGTCTTCCTGAGGCTCCACGTTCACCAGTTGGCCTTTTCATGCAAGACCTGATTATCTTTGCCAAAAAACTTTTGGGACAGATCCCCAAAGAGGAACTGACAGCTGAGAAAAAGCGGATTCTGCTGTGCCTCAGTCTTGCTGAGGAGATTCAAATGCACTGTGAAGCGCCATCAACATTCTATTCTTGAAAAGTGTGTGAAACTACAGAAATCACCATTTTAAACTGTTTCTTGCAATCCCTTTTTAAAATGTTCTTCTAATGTGCCATCTTCTCTAGTCTATTAAGCAATATTTTTTTCTAACAAAACCAGGTTGAATTTAATCTGGCAACACAGGGAGTATATATATGTCTTGCCTTACTGCAAAGAAACTTTCTAATCAAAAGCTAGCAAACAAACTGCCTGCATGTCTTCTAGAGATGCAATAGCAAAAGAATGTCATTTTTTCCACAATATTTATTGTTGAGGAGAAAAGAATCTTTCTCAGCAACAAAATATTTCTCTGAAACACTTTAAATTCTATATTTAAGCCTTTATGTATATCACTTAAATGTTTACACAAACATTTATTAGTGTGCTAAATAGCTTTAAGTTTATTTTTGGCCTCTGTTCAGTTTAAGTTGCTCTTTAACCCCAGGTGCATGAAACATTGAAAATAGTGCCCTTTCTTAAGTTCATCTCTGTTTAGCCCAAGACTACAACTTAGCTTTTACAGGATAGAAAACTGTACTGAAGGGATAGTGAGTGGAGAAAAATTTCTGAATGGGAAGGTGATTTTTTTTATTTTTTTTTAAATTTGGCAACTATTTATGTATCATACTGACCTGGTTTAAACATAATATTGTGTGAATTATGAATTAGTTAATAAACATTATTTTAAAAAAATTGGTCTTAGTATATTACCAACCCATTGAGCTTTACCTTGAGAAACTGAAATCCCTATGAATGAAGAATAGTAATTACTCTTCCATTTTTTTCAGAGTGCATTTATTTGTGAAATGATGAGGTATGCTTCAGGTTTGACTGTACAAAAAAAAATTAGATGTTACACTAAGTATGTTATATTAAAGTAACAACTGAGATGTCCACATGTTGATATAGCCACTTTTACTCCTGCAATCAATTCTGCCTGAGCTTGAGACATTTTTTATAAGAAATGAAGGAATTAATAGTTACATCACTATCTGAAGCTTGCTATGTCTATAGTTACTAAAACAAAAAACTGTATTTCTATTAGGCCCAATGTTTAATAGTCTTTTTTAATCTTTGCTCTTTCCCACTTCTATCAATAATTCATTTTTCTTTTTAAAAAATCAAGTATGCATATATGAAATGCCATTCTATATTTTAATCCACTTCAATATAATCATTTTTAAAAAATATGAATCTCTAAAGCTGATATCTTAGTAGCAGATTTGGCTTATTAGCTTCATCCTGTATGCTAGACAATCTCTTAGATTATTTGTTACAGATAAATACCACTGCAATTTCCTCTTGCTATCTTGCCATCAGACTTGACCTGAAGGATTACTTAGTGAAGAATATGGGGTCAATGAATTTCCATACAAATTGGATTTTTATGTTTGGCTGGGACTTGCATTGTCAGCAGTATCCTCCTCCTCCTCCTCCTCCTCCGTAATAAAATTGTTCTGTAAGAATCAGACAGAATTTATTAAAAGTCATAATTTGTAATTACTTCAGATCACTTCAGGTTTAACTACAGCAGGAGTAAGTAATTAGATAGCAAAATAAACACTGACTTTTCATTGTCTCCTATCAGAATATCTTTGGCAAAGAAGTGCAATTTCTTCTTGATTTCATCTATCTGGGAATGGGTATCATTTCTTGCTCCACCTAATAGTTTGGCAATAATAATTTTTGTCTTTATGATATCTTCCCAATACATTTCCCAATCTGATACTCTACAAATTAGTTAGGTCTGTAATTCCAAAAATTCCCAACCAGCATAGAGAAAAGTTTGTATCAACATACATGGAAGGTGTATGTTTGAAGAAAGCTAATTGAGAAAATGTACTTCTGCAAAAAGGCTAATGTTTTCTATGACCAGAATGTTAATTTTGATAAATAATTTTAGAGGAGGTATTGTTTACTGCAGTGGATCCCAACCTTTGTGGCTTGGTGACTTGGATAGCGGGGAGAGAGGAATTGGGCCATGTGAGTGACGGGCCAGCATGCACATGCACGCAGCTCAATTCAAGTTGAAATGCATGTGCATTCACATGTGCACTGGCCCATCGCTCATGCAGCCCAGTTCTGAATAAGCCACAGCCTGGTAGTAGGCTGTGGCCTGGGGGTTGGGGACCCTTGGTTTACTGGATGTCATCAGTAGATCAGATCTGCATTATTAATACTCAAGATGTAGAATTTTTGAATCAACAATGTTTATGTGTGGGTGTTTGTGGGTGTGTTTATGTTTGTATATATGAGAAATTCATCTACATTCCTACATTTTCACACTATTTCACACTACAAGTAGGCAAAAGTTTCAGAAAGGCAAAAAAAAAAAAAAGAAACCCCTAAGTCATAAATATTAAGAAGCAAAAATAATCTCAGACCAATTCAGTATGATTAGGAATCACAGAATGTTAGATATCTTTTATGGAAGAAACAAAATGTAGGATAAGAAGATGGAACAGAAATGCTGAAATGAAATTGTCTGGATCCTTGAATAAGAATGTTCACAGAGCAACATTTATTTGTCCAGATACATTTATTTAGTTGTCTTCAACATAATTGTTGATCAAAACACATTTAAAACTGTACCTACGAGTAATTTAGAAGAGTAACATTAAGTGAATTCAAGGCAATAATGTCAACCATAAATTTAAATTTGCATTTTATTGTTGTCTTCCATATTATTAATTTTGCAGCAAAATAAACGTTTTTCCACGGAAAAGGAATATATTTTCACTTTGAAAAATATATATATATAAATCTTTTTTTTCCTGGAAATTGGAATAAAGCCTTTCGCCCTTTTAGACATCCTTTAAAGACAGATGCTTTTTGAAAACAAATATTGTGGTACCAGGGCCGAGTCCTGGAAAAAAGAATAAAAGAAGTTGATATTCACTAAGTTTTAAGTTGGAGCTTGGTTTAAAAAAAGAAAGAGAAAGAGCTGCAGAGTCATGGAAACACAACCATCTGGCCATAACCAACACACATTGCTTCCAGCAAGGTCTCCCTCTGCTTACTATGCTACATAGCCCCTCCCAGTGCAGCCCATTAAGAGGGGCAAGGCCTTTCCCCCATCAATCTGGCAGATCTCTGCATCTTTGCCCTATGTACTCTAGCATCTACCAAAAGCCAGTAGCTCCTCCCCCTTTCTCTCTCCCCAGCCAAGGCATGTTCAGCAATTCAGGGTCAGCAATACCAGACGTGCCAGGAATGTTCTCATTCTCCATTGAGGCCTCTGAGGAAGATGTGGATGAGCTATCATCCACAGGAGACATCACACTTGTTCCTTTATGAACCATTGCAGTGCGGATGGTACAAATCAAGAAAATAAATGTTCTTTTATTCCACCTTTTTCTGTAGCTCTGTGCAAACTGTGGAATAACTGGTAATTCAACCTCGAAATACAAAGTAACAACACTTGAATGTCGGAACTTAAGCATGTTTTAAAACAGAAAGAAAGGAAGGGAAGCTCTGCAAGGGCTGGGAAATGAAAAGAGAGCCTATTCCACAGAGTTGGTTAAGTACCAGTAGTCCTCAACCTACAACACTTCAACTGGTGACTGTTCAAAGTTACAACATGACTGTTGTAAGTGACAAGAAGTGACTTATGACTGTTTTTCAACTTACGACTGTTAAGCATCCCTATGGGTCACATGATAACATTCAAATGCTTAGCAGCTGACTCACATTTGTGATGGTTGTGGTATGCCAGGGTCATGTGATCACCTTTTGTGACCCTCTGACAAGCAAAGTCAATGCGGAAACCAGATTCACTTAACAACTGTGTTACTAACTTAAGAACTGCAATGATTCACTTAACAACTGTGGCAAGAAAGATTGTAAAATAAGGCAAAACTCACTTAACAAATGTCTCACTTAACAACATAAGTTTTGGGTTCAATTGTGGTCATAAGTGGAGGACTACCTGTAATTGTCCAAAAGCAAAACACTGGCAAATATAAACATTGAAAGGAGCAGGAACATCTCAGATTGAAAACAGTATTTACAACTACCGTATTTCCCCAGCCCATTCCATGCCTTCTTCCCAGTGCCAACACATCCAAACTTCACTGTCACATCTATAATCAGTAATCTGCATCTTGCATCCAGGGGAGGTTCATCAGAGTGGATCATCAGCATCCAACTAATCTAATGTGGAATGTTGCCGATGGAGAGGTAGGTGGTATGATGGACTAAAGTGAAGCAGAAATTTCCCAGTAAGGAGGGAGCACATTCCAAGGAGGAAGCCAATACAGCCTAGAGCATGAAAAGAGATAGAGGTATATATAATGTAATCTATGGTTCCTTTCAAATTATATTATTATGGTTTATCACACAGTCAGTCAAATGTTTAGACTAGATTTGAAATTTTTATTCACCTATTGAATACTTTCCAAGTATCTGGGATAGGCAGGTATTGGTGTTAAAGATATGTCACAGGATGGAAGCTGTTCTGAATAAAGCTGTCTTTTGCAATTGACTGGTGGTGAATTTGTCAGTGCCAGTGGTGTTCAAGAGGTGCTACAGGTGTTTTGGGATTGCTTGTACCCAAGACACTTATAACTGTAGATACTACCTTTGCTTTCTTTCACCATAGTCTGGGTGTCGGCAATCCATGGCTCCAGAGCTGCATGTGGCTCTTTCACTCCTCTGCTGCAACTCCCTGGAGCCAGGGGTGGGATTCTACCAGTTTTCACCTATTCGCTAGAACTGGTTGTTAATATTCTAAGCAATTCGGAGAACTGGTTGTTAGAAGAAATTACTAACCTAATCCTGTAAGGAAAGCAGGAAGGAAACATTCTGGTGTTGCTTACAGAAACTGCCTCTCTGTTAACCCTTATTACATTCTTGGCAGGACTAGACTTCCTGTCTCAGGAACTTCTCTGGAGTTTTTCCCCCCTCCTTTGCTGGTACTTTGCTTGTGTGGAGTGACCATTCAAAGTTACAATGGCACTGCAAAAAGTGACTTATGGCCATTTTCACACTTACGACTGGTGCAGCATCCCCACCACAGTCATGAGAGATCAGGCGAGGAGATGCGTGCCTCAATGTGAGTGATGTTGAATTGGCCACGCCCAGCCAGTCACATGACCACCAATCCATGACCACCAACTTAGCCATGCCCAAAGAACTGGTTGTTAACAAATTTGAATCCCACCCCTGCCTGTAGCCCTGTTGCAGCAGAGGGATGAAAGAGCTGTTGCTCTGTTGTGGCAAGGGTGACAGCTGGAGTCTTAGTGTGGGAGTAAAGTGTCCCTGTACTTGCCTTTGCATAGCAACAGGATTCTGTCTTCATCGTGGTACATTTGCTGTTGCCACCAGCAAAGAGGGCTGGGAGAGAATGGCAGAGGCTGATCTTACAGGGTGGGGGCCATCCCCCAAGTCTGGCTTTCCTCCTCCCTCATCGGTGGGGCCAAGAGAAAGAAGGGGGGAGCATAGGGAAGTGCTCTCCTCCCCTGGCCAAGCACTGAGCACAAAAGCTCAGTGGGGGGGCAGCTGGCCCAGCAGAAGTGCCCCCTTTGGCGAGTCAGACTGTGGAGAGGCTTGGCCTGGCTCTTGCAGCGGGACACTGCTCAGCAACTCCAGAAGCAAGCTGCCACCTTTGAAATGCACTGTGCCTTTGAGGAAGCCAGGCAGCGATGACTGGGGCCATGGGTGGGGTGGCAGAGGCATCAGAGATGCTCCCTCCTCCTCAGCAAACCGGGTCTGGAGGAGCGCGGAGAGTTGCCGGTTGAGCACTGGAGGGTTAGAAAGAGTGCTCCCCAACATGTATTTCCAATGCGGGCTCCTCTGTCCCAAGGTGGGATTGAGTGGGGGGGTAGAAGAAAGGGAGCAGGAAGCAGGGGATGAGTAGGGGAGCTTCTAGGAGGAGAAGCCTGGCTGGCTGGCTTTCCTTTTGGCGTGGGGTGGGGGGAGACCCAATACCCTCTTCATGGCCTGCCCACTGCTCTCGCAGCATCTTGCGCAGCACAGTGAAAGCATACTTCACAGTGGGGGGACTGGGTTCTCTCCTTCTCCTGGATCCCATTACGATGCAGAGCCAGAATGAGACCCTGTCCCACTCACCCCTGGCAACTCTCTCTCTTGGGGTGGACAGTAGGTCAAGCATCCAGCACCAACCAAAGCTGAAAGTAGCTGGCCGCCATTTCTTGCTACAGTTGAGAGAGGGGGGGAGGGAGGGAGGGAGGGAGGGAAAGAGAAAGAGCTTCAGCTCTGTCTGCTCCCCTCGCTCCACCTTTGCCCAGTTTTGCAAGGATTCAGTGGACACTGCCTTGGTGATGGGAGTGGGGTGTCATCCCGTACTTTGCCTGCCAAGCATCTTCCAGGGATTATATTTTCTGGCCACTTTGGATCAAGTTGCAGGATGCATATGCATGCCTGTGTGAGTGTGCTGATGTTTCTCTGAAGGGCATGTGGTGGTCTAAGGTGGCAACCTCATGGCACTGTGATGTAACAGCCTGACAGTCACTCCTTTTGCAATGCAAGGTTTATTTTTGTATCTTTCCAGAGATAGAATAGGGCCAAATTTCCTTACTATTCCCTGGGTATGTGGGTTGGGAAGTAAGGGTGGGGAGTGGGGGAGAGGAAGGGAGGGAGAGAGAGAAAGAAAAAAAGAGCAAGAGAGAGAGAGACATAGAGAGAGAGAGATGAGAGAGAGAGAGATGAGAGGGAGAGAGGGAGATAAAGAGGAAGAAAGAGAAAGATGGGAGAGAGGGACAGAGAGAGGGGAGGGGAGCGAGAGAAAGGGAAAGAGAACGAAAGAGAGAGATAACTGTTTCCCATGGAAAACACCAGAAACCACAAAACCTGGGTAGTTGTGGATGGGGGTGGGGTCATGTGACTGGGTGGGAGAGAGTGACATCAAGTTGGCCATGCCAAAATGGGTCGAAATGGCTCTTTGAATGTTTAAGGTTGCAGACCCCTGCCATAGTTTTTCTACTTCAATTTTCACATATTTTATATTGTCCAGTTCTTTCTCTTCTATTCTGCTGTCAGCAGGCATTGCTATATCTAATGGACCTCAGGGCAATGCAGGTCCTAGATCAGGAGTACCCAACCCACCAGCCCGTGGACTGGCAAGCAGTCTGTGCCATGCCAGAAACCAGGCCACATAAATAAGTGAAGCCCCATCTGTGGGATGCAGGCAGCACATGAAATCACACCCCCTCCGGTCCATGGAAAATCCCCTCTCCATGGAACTGGTCCCTGGTGCTCAAAAGGTTGGGGGCCACTATAATAGTCAGCAGCAAGCACCCACTTTTCTCCACATTGCAAACCAGGGAAATTTTACTGCCTTCTCTCATGAGAGCTTGCAAAGAGAACTATCCAGCAAAAAATAACTCACGAAGAAGGGATCATGGGGCAATGCTGAATTTTCCTGATGTTCTGCTTTGGGCATCCAGTTCCTAAAGGGGAGAAGGGGAGATTTTTCTAATCCTGTACCGATCTTGCAGGATGAGCAAACTGATTTGGAGACGTTGTCAGATATGGACAGGAATACCACACATGCACTTTACTCTCTACCCCCACTGCTCATTTCACTGCTCACTTGAGAATATGGAGAGAAAGAGCAACTTTGAGGAGGGGGTGATGTGATGGAATATGTCTACAAAGGGGATGGTGAGATGATGAATTATAATAATGTGGCAGGTTCCCAGGAAAGGGGAGCATTCCAGGAGGGGAAGAGGAGTTGAGACAAAAGGCAACATAGCCAAGAGCTGGATTAGAGGAAGAGGAAGAGATTTACATTGTTCTTTGGCTATGCCAGATAGAGGTCTATGATATGATCCACACTAATTGGGACTAGCTCCAGGTAAAGGAAGTTAACCTCTGTAGAATGGTTCCCCCAATCCTTAACCCATAGAATCAACTCAGAAGGATAGCTTGGTCAATGAAATCTAAAGCCACTGAGAGATTAAGAAGCACACAAATAATGTACCATCACTATCCTGGTTCCATCATGGGTCATAAATAAGCACAACTAAAGCTTTCTCACTACTAAATCCTGTCCTGAAATGGGATTGAAATGGGATTAAATTATTAAATTATTTCCTTCAAAGTTCTGATCAGCTTCAGACTGAGCACCTTTTCAACAACCTTCTCCAGAAACAGAAGGTTGAAGCCTGGTTGCTAGTTTTTAAGGATCATTGGAGCCAAAGTCAGCCTCTTTAGGAGACGACATTATTCTTTTTAGTTCAAAGGCATCTTGGAAAGAAATAAGATAGAAGGGCTTGGGATCTGATATCCACAGAATAACTCCAAAAATTGGGTCAATATCTGTGTAGTAGAAGTCAAAATAGACAAGAAATTAGAATTAATAATCTTGAAACCATTGAATATGATCAATGGTAGCAGAAGGGAACTAATCAGAAGATTGAAAAAGAGTTGATATGGAAATATGGATCCAGGAAATTATAGGCTGATCATCTTGACATCAATACCTGGAAAAAATCCTGGAAAAGATAATCAAGATTTATTAGCACCTAGAAACAAACAAGGCAATTAGTAGAAGCCAGCATGGGTTTCTTAAAAACAGATCACGCCAGGCAAATCATTGCTTTCTTTGATAACGTGACTATATTAAAGGATCAGGGAAATGCCGTGGATATCTTATACTTGGACATCAGTAAGGTATTTGATAAAGTAGGCCCCAGCATACTTCTTGATGAGATAATAATGTGGAAAAGACAGTATCATCACTGAATGGATTCACACTTGGCTTACCAACCTGCCCTATGATTCTAAGTTGGCAAAAGAAATATGAAGTTTGAAATTGGGCTCAATCCAACTGAGGCTCACACAGAAAAAGTATGCAAACTCTCTAGGGGACAGACGGGTGGTCAGCTATTTAGAATGTGGTACCTGTTCCCTTCTATACGCTCTAAGTCACATGATCCAGAATTTAACTGCCATTAAGAAATTGTAAAGAATTCTAGAAGTCAAACATTGGATGCTTTCTCTATTTTTTGAATGGCTGAATATTGATAGCAACCCACATTGATAAGTCCTCAAGAATGGGATGAATATATAACTTACAATGTTTATTACAAGGTGTAGATTCTCTTTGCTGGAAGCTGTCACCACTAAATTGCTGTTTCTAAGATGAATTGTTTACTGCTTAATTGGCGACCAGAGTATTTCTTAACACAATCCAAATGCTAACACTGGCTTACACATCCCATTTCTTTGTTTCTAGGACCTTTACTTCCTAGAATGCCTTCCCGAGAGCTTCTTTGATACTTTATTCTTTTAGAACTGTAGAAATCTTCTCCAATCTTTTGGATTATTGTAAGTGACTTTTTAAAATATCCAAGTTTCTCTTCAGATCATGTACACTGGATATAGAAAGTGATATATCTTGGTCTGATTTTTTAGATGTAAAAAATCTAGCATTTTAACAAAAGTGAATAGACTTTTTATATCCATTGTAAATACCTAAAATAACCAAGTGTTCTTTAATTCCAAAATATGAAATATAAGGACCCAGTATAAGTAAAAACAAACTTTTAAAAAATTAAGAGTCCAAATCATTCAGCATGACATGCAGTGGTAAGATTTAAAAAAAAATTACTACCAGTTCTGTGGGTGGGGCTTGGTGGGTGTGGCATGTCATGGCTTGGTGGGTGTTGCTTGGTGGGCGTAGCAGGGGAAGGATACTGTAAAATCTCCATTCCCACCCCACTCCAGGGGAAGGATACTGCAAAATCCCACTCCCTCCCACCCTGCTAACCTGCTTTCCAGCTCTGTTCTCCTGTGCAGGGCAACAAAAGAAGACCCAGCCAATCAGCTAGGACTCGGGAGGCAGACAATAGATGGGGGCGGGGCCAGTCAGAGGTGGTGTTTTCTGGTTCTCCGAACTACTGAAAATTTTCGCTACCAGTTCTCTGGCGAGAACCTGCTGAATGTCATGGAACTATTCCAAGACTTCCTTTCCCTTTACATTACATTTTACATTACTGGTATATAAAAATATTTTGAAAAGTTGTTTCTATATTCTAGTAACACACTAATACCCTAGAGCCGTGATGGCGAACCTATGGTATGCGTGCTCTTCTGGTGTTCTGGCATACCTGTGCACACATGCACATTGGCCAGCTGGTCTTTGCGGGCACTGGAGAGCCGGAAAATGACCAAAAAATAGCCAAAAACAGGCATACGCACACCGGCCAGCTGGTCTTTGGGTTTCCGGCATTCCGGCGAATGCATGTGTGTTCTAGTTTGGGCACTCGGTGCCACAAAGGTTGGCCATCACTGTCCTAGAGACAATGATTTTCTAATTGTTATTCTAAGTTTCTGGTATAAGTACATTTAAGTATTGGTGGACCTAGAAAGTAGATTTATTCAGCTCCTAGGAATCTGCTGTTCATAACTTTAGAAAATCTCCCTATCTGTCCCCGTTTCTGTTTCAGAAATTAAATCCATTATTCGATCATTAAAAGCTAATAAGGCACCTGGTGAAGATTTTTTGCCCTCGGAATTATTTAAGACTTATATAGACTGGTGGGCGCCTTTGTTAGCAGGGCTATTTACCTTTATAAACAATACTGGCCGCATACCTGTGGGTTGGGAAGTAGCCATTATTGTTCCCTTACATAAAAAAGGAGACAGAGGCAATCCAAATAATTACAGACCAATAAGCCTAATTAGAATTGTTGCTAAAATGTATGCAAAGCATTTGTTGAGCAAAATTGAAATCTGGGTTATGGCGAATAATCTTTTGGCGGAGGAACAAGCAAGCTTTAGACCAGAGTGATCTACCATAGATAATTGTTTCACATTATATCATTTGGTAACAAGTTATTTAAAAATGGGTAAGAAATTATTCACTGCATTTATTGATCTAAGTGCGGCTTTTGATTCGTTAAATAGAAATATCTTGTGGAGGAAACTGGCGGACCTGAACATGGAGCCCAGACTCCTTTTTCTGGTTAGGGCCCTTTACTCAAACACCCATGTGAAAATCTGTACTGGCGTAAATGGAGCCCTGTCTAAGAGCATACTTACCAATGTTGGCGTAAGACAGGGCTGCATTTTAGCCCCAATGCTTTTCAATCTCTATGTCAATGATTTACCAGGATTCCTGCATGCAGTAGACTTGCATATGCCAAAGATTCTTGATAAATTTATTAACATCCTTTTATATGCCGATGACATGGTATTAATGGCTCATTCACAAATAGGCCTGAGGAGACTGTTGCATAAGCTGAATACCTATTGTACTTTGAATTTCTTAAATATTAATAAAAGCAAATCCAAAGTGTTGGTTTTCAGCACAAAAAGTAGGAAATATAATTGGCAGATTAATGGGGAGTCAATTGAACAAGTAAATTCTTACACCTACTTAGGAGTGGTTTTTACTAATACAGGATCTTGGTTTAATCACTTTAAAAGTAGTGCATTAAGAGCTGAGATAAGCACCAAAAGATTATATAATTTTTTTAACCATAATTACCCAAGCACTCTGACCCCTATGTTGAAAGTATTTAGGGCAAAAATAGTTCCAATGCTGACATATGGTGCAGAACTGTGGGGTTTAAATAAAGCCTCCCCGCTTGAACAAACACAGGCCTGCTTTTTAAGACACTTATTGGGGACTGATAAGAACACTTCTGCTTCAGCAGTCAGAGTGGAATTGGGTATCCACTCCTTACATAGCCACTTAATAATTAAAACATTTACATACTGGCTAAAGACACAACCAATGGATTCGGATAGACTTCCCAAATTATGCCTAACTGAACAGTTAAATAAGTTCCAATCTAACTCCTGGGCAGTCAACTCCACAGAGCCATCTTAAGACATGGGTTTTCTACCCAATATTTATTGACAAGGGTTTCCCAGGCAAGGGAAATTTTTAAACAGAGAGTCTTGGACATTAGTGCCCAGACTGACATGGAATTATTAGCAAAAAACAGATCTATAAGATGGTTGGCTAAGAATAAAAACATCTTCCAACCTGAAAAATACCTTTCAATGGGTATGCCACAATTAGAGAAAAGCCTATACCAGAGCCAGATTTGAGTTACTGGATTCCATGTCCAGACATGGGCGCTTCCACCATGTACCATACCACGAGAGAACCTGCTTATGTGGTTCATCTGCCATTGAAGATATTTCCCACATTTTGTTCAACTGCCAAATATATGCCCCCATTAGGTTTAAATATTTATCATTTCTACTGGAAAGAACAGCCCATTGGGAATCAAACCACAGATTGTTATATTTCCTCCGGGCCTCTAATGTACACATCGTCCGTAGGACTGCTAAGTTTATAATCAAGGCAGCGGTCCTAAGAACCCAATATATTGAACAAATTGGTGTATCCTGCAAGGGTGATCTATTATCCAATTTTTGATTCCCTGGTTTTCCACATATGTTTTTATTACTGTATTCTTATATATCTAACTTATCTGTATTTTGTCTTGTTATATATTTATGTTATGTTACTGATAAGGTCTTATGACTATTCAATAAACCTCTACCTACATGCTGTTCATAAGCCTGCTGATGGGGACAGTAGAAAGTAAAGCACACAGGGCTATAAAATGTCCTTTGATGAGTCATGCTAAATCACTTTTGTTTGCCTTTCTGTCTTGATCTCAGTCAGCATTGGGAATGGTTGCAAATGATATGAATCATACTCTAATGAAGCGTAACAGCAGCGATTCAACAAATCTCTTTCATAATCTTGATTTTCTGTGCTCTAAATTATATTGTTTTCATTTTCATAATGACTCACAGTTACGAGTTTATTTATTGGTATAATTATGGGGGTATTTACTGAATTTCTGTTTGAAATGAAGGGTTTTGTGGTAGTTTCAGAGAGCAGCTCTACACTTTACTTGAAAAAGATCAACTATGGAAAATTATAATTAGGAATGGAGCAATTATAAACTATAGATGCTGAGATAATCTTTTTTCTTCCTCCAGTATTTGGCCACTCAGTTGCTCAGTCCACTCTGCTTTCCTTTGAAAAAGGCCCTATTTTGAAGTAGAATGGTATAATTTCCTATTAGTAGGAAATTAATGCTGAACATCTATGCTGCTCAAATTATATTTGTCAGATTCAGAATTTGTCATGTGCATTGAAATTAATAGGAAAATTATTCATATTTAATGCAAGCCATTATCAATTTTCAATATGTAGGTTTTATCCTGAGAATGATTGCAGGATATCAAGAACCTCCAAACTGACCTTCTGACTTTGGCCTGGTCTACAGACCTAACTAATTATGTATAATATGCCTGCAACATGTCCTCTCTGACTGCAGGTGGAAAGTTACTTTTAAAAATGCACCCGTTAAAACAGTACTTTTAACATAATATTTTCCTACTTCTTGTTGATTATACTTCTTATATTTTGCTGATATTTGATTACTATTCAATATTACTGATCGTTGCTATATCCAGTTTCTCTGTCCAAAGGGACTCAAACAGAAAAGTTCTATGTGATATCTGCTTTTGTGCAAACTTGTTTAGATACAGTGGGGTGAGGATGATGATGATGTAATGTTTAAAAGATAGTTCTATTAAAGAGCAAAAATACTTAACATATGGCTATCAGTTTTGGTAGCATTCCCATGAAGTGCAGTTGCAAAGATAGTTCTATTAAAGAGCAAAAATACTTAACATATGGCTATCAGTTTTGGTAGCATTCCCATGAAGTGCAGTTGCAAACAAGCCTTTAAGGAGTCTGCACAATCAATAGCTACTTTTACAGAGTTGCAGATAGTAGATGCACTCACCTTATTGTTGCTGAGATCAAGTAGGGCTGTATCTGGTTTGCACTTGAATGGAAAACTCCAATGATGCTTATACTTGTGTTTGTGTGCACAACTCAGAGTCATCCTCAACTGCTGGCAACTGCTGGAACAAATTCGTGCACTTTGGTTGGTAATTTTTTTGGGGAACTGTTTGCCTTTGATGGCTTACCTAGGATTGAGAGAAAGTGACTGTCCCAAAGTGACTTAGCTGTCTTTCATGTCATGCATGATTAAAACTTAAATACTCTGGTTTCTAGTCTTGTGCCTTTAACTATTACACAAAATTGGCTTTTGCAGACTAAAACTCATAAAATATTGGCAAGTTACTTTATAGTGATTTCAAGAAAACCCAGGGTTATATGAAAGTCACCAGGTATCAAATGTAACATAAGGAACATTATAATTTTTGTATTTACTTACAAAAATAAGATGAGACTCTTATAAGGTGGATGTCTCTATATGGAGCCTCTCATTTTTAGTTGGCTCATTCACAACTATATGTAACTTTGGTGATAAAAAAACAAAAACTTATTTTGCATGTGAAATAGGATTCTTATTTCTACCTGATTTCATTAGCCGCTTGTATTTTCAGGAATCCAGCAAGAACAAATGGGGTTATTTATTTACTTAACCATATTTATACAACTCCCAGGATATTCCAATAAGATTAAAAATATAGAAATCAATTATTATAAATTAAGCTTAAACTTAGCAAGATAATATAAGTAGCAATAACACGGCAGCCCACCCATATCAACCAATGAAAACAATAACTGCCATCTAACAAAGCATGATTAAATAATCTGATTTTAAAATACCAGCAGGGAAGGGGCAAGGCATCACTCTTAAGTTAGGATATTCCAAAGCATGGATGCTATTATTTATTTATTTATTTTTATTTATTTGATTTGCCAATTGTTTACAAGATAAGTATAAGTGTATACATAGTTGTGAATACATGAAATGGGTACATATAAGAAAAATAAAAGAATAAGAGAAACAATAGGACAGGGACGGTAGGCACGTTGGTCTTTGGGATCCCAAACAGCACTTTTAATTTGACTTAGAAATCTAGCAGTAATCAGCAAGGAAACTGGAGATAAATTTTAAATTAAAGCGGCAATGAGCAACATGGGCTCGTTTCCAGGCTGCTACATGTTACCTTACTGCAGTTTCTTGGCCATTTCAATGCCTATACAGAATTTGGGGGATGGGGATGTATCTTCAAATTAGCACCTATTCCTGATAACTGCCTGGATAAGTCTGTGCAGTTTTCTTGACATGAGTTCAGAAGTGGTTTGCCATTGCCTGCTTCTAATACTGCTACTCACAGTGTCCTAGTTTCTAGCTTGGTGCCTTAACCACTATATCAGATTGGCTCTCCATAGAATATGCGACAGGAATTCTATTGTGTGGCTATGAGGATGGGAGTTAACATTTGCCAGATTTTAGGATCCAGGTGGGGCCATAACATCCTGAAAGGGGAAAAGATTGTATTGACTGCTACTTCACCAGAAGTTCAGAATCCAGGGGATCTCTAAATTCAGAACATGTTCCTTCAAGGAGAGAGCAACCTCATCTAGAGTCAGTAACAGAGCTTGATCTGAGCCAAGATCCTTCTGGACAACAGCAACTCCATCTTGCTGGGATTAAGTCTGAACTTCTTTCTGTCCATTCAGCCCTCCACAGCTTTCTAATCCTGGGTTACAACTTCCATCACATCTTGACTTGGCATGTGAAGAGCATGTAAAGCTGCATGTCATATGAAACATAAAGTTCTTTAATGTATTATTCATCCAATTCCATGGACTCAAGTGCCTTTAAGAAGGTTCACGGTTGGGACTGTAAAGCAGATTTACATAGAATCAAATTGTGTGTGTGTGTGTGTGTGTGTGTGTAGTTTGGCATTTTCATTTTGCTTTTTAAAACACTACAAACACCTGTTACCTACCTAGCAAGAAGTATCCTCCCAGCTTCTGGAGTTTGTTTTATTGTTGCAATATATAATAAGAATTAACATCTATGCAGCTAGAAATTTCTCAGCTTCCCATCACTTATGATTCTTGACGAATGTGTCTTTTTATGTACAGAGAGCATATGCACCAAGACAAATTCCTTGTGTGTCTAATCACACTTGGCCAATAAAGAATTCATTAATTCACTTTGTAGGAGAAAACCACGTAGGAGAAATGGTAGAGATGAACTAATCCGCACAACAAAGGCCTCCTTCCCCACCAGTCCGCCGTCGACTCATTTCCCGACTGCTCTTTAGCCCCGCATTCTGGGCTAGCTCGCCTTCCTCCCGAGCCCTGGTTGCCCTGGTTGCCGCCCGCTTTTCCTACCTAAGTAGTGGGAGGCAGTCCTGTGGGCGAAAGAAATAGCTATTGCTTAGCGAAGTCTGCAGGCGGTCCCTGGGCGGGGACTTTCCACCCTACAAACCTACCCTGCTATTCATTCCGTTTCCGCCAACTGCGTTGCGGCCTCTCTTTGTGCTGGTTATATAGCCCTCCTACCCGTCCTGGTCACTGGAAGCCCTCCCGGAGCAGGATCGACGTCCGGAGGCATCAATTACGGGAGACATGCCGTGATTGGTAGTTAAATAAGAGGCGTTTTCCAGCGATTGTGGAAATCCGGAGCTCCAATCAATTTCTTTTCGTCTCACCTGGAAAGTGAACGATCCTTTCCATTTCAAAGCCAAGCAAAGGAGCGAGGATCCGTTTGTCTCTTTGGTCTTTGCTCCGCCTTTCTCTCCTCACCAGACCACTTGGGGTCTTTTGCAACCACCACGCCTCACCCCATCCCGTTCTTGATCTCTTCCTTTTTCAACCTTTTAAAGACGGCATCCTGGAGGGAATGCCGCTCCTACTGACAGCTTCCAAGTGCATCTGAGAAAGCCAGGCAAAAAGAGGTACCCTCGACGGAGAGAAAAAAGGAGAAATGAGCCCTTTTCGGCAGGGAATATTAGTGTTGCTCTTCTTATTCCTGGAGGTAAGTTGAAAGGGCCAAAAATGGCCCCCGTAAATGCAAATGACCTCTTTTCATCATTTGAAATGTTCTACACAACAGCCTTATGGCGGGAGTGGCTTCTGAGGTTTGCAGAAATTGGAATCAAGATAGACAGCCAAGTTGAGGGAGACACCAAAATATTTCTTAAACCTGTACCCAGGATTTGAAAGAAAAGGATTCTTTGTGCCAACAATGCTTTCTCCTTTGTATGAGGGAGTGCTTGGTAAAGTCTGAAGTTACTCAGCTCACATATGGTTTGTTATCTCAGACCAGATTTTATATGTATGTTATTTTCCAAGGAATACTTTTTTCTCCCTGAAAAGTAGCTCTGGGAAATGTAATGAAGCATAGAAAGGGCTACTTAATGTTTTGAGGCAATTTTTTCTCCACTAAATTCCCATACAAGAAAAAGTAAGACTTTGGTTAAGATTCCAGTTTCCTTTGCATGATTGATTTGCTGTTTTTTTCCAAGTTTCCTGCAATGCACATCTTGGTCTTAAACAATGAGTTTTAACTATGCGGCCTGTCTATAACTAAATTAAATTTCAATATGAAATTATCCCCTCCCCTCTTCTCCCCAATTATTTTTCTTTTTCTTATTATACACTTTGGTTTATAAAGAGCACAAGGGTAACTAAGTGTTGAAGAGGTGTATCACATAAGCTTTTTGAGTCTAATAGCTGTGCTAGTTATGAAAGAATCTCTATTTAAAGTACTTTTTATGGGGAAGATCACAATTACATGGTATGTTTTAAACTTCCTAAAGAGGCTGGGTCCTAAACGGGCCAAAGGCCTCTTTATATTAAAAGCTGTGTGTATATAATCCATATATCTGAAGAGCCTGCTGCTAGAAGTGCACATTTGGCATGGAAGTGTCTTTCCCCCATAGGAATAGCTGTGAGGGTGTGGCCATTATGCCTATTAAAGGTGAGGTTAACTCATCTGTTCTCATGACTTGTGCTTCTGTGAGTTGCAACATATGCTCACGTTTGCTGTACTTGTTTTGGTTACTTTTTTAATTCTATTCTTATACATTTCTCTCAAAAGCTGAATTATATAAGTTAAATTCAGCAGGTTATCTATCATTAGAAAGATTTTGGAGATGTGCTGAAAAGCTCTATTTGCAATTTCAGAAAAATAAGGATAAGTAATCTTTGCATAAGATAATTATGCAAAAAAGCTTATGCTCAGGGCCATATTTAGATTTCAGGAAGCCAAGACAAAAGGCTAAATTCTGATTTAACTTGACATGCCCTTAGGCTGGATGGAACTGAGCAACCAGGACTATTCATAGGTCAGGTCATAGTACATAGTACTTTGGGGGCAAATTAAATGCATGATTTGAACTTAGAGACTGTTGTGAAATTGTTCTTTCCAGAAATTAAAGGAAGAAGGTTCATCTAGTTTTTCTTGACCACTTTTTGTTACTATTCTAGCGTCCCTATGTGTTTTTCCGTTTAAGGAAGAGTGAGAAAGCAAATACTTAAATAGGAACATGACATTGACATATTGACACATACATTTTTATGTAATTTTTAACTCACCACATTTATTAAGTTGAGGATCTGTGTACCAAATGAGTGCAGAGTAGTGATGTCTCTTTAAATATATGGTGGGAATGATCAAGAAGCTACTTAGATGGCTTTTTGTAGTCCCCAGATACATTTTGAAGCTATTTAGGCATTGTACTAGGTCAGGGGTCTGCAACCTTAAACACTCAAAGAACCACTTGGGCCCATTTCCCACAGGAAAAAAACCCACTGGGTGGGCATGGCCTACTTCATGTCACTCCCACCCACTCACATGATCTGGCATGCCTACCCAGCCACAGAACCTTTCTCGCTCTATGTCTCTCTCTCGCCCTCTGTATTTCTACCTTTCTGCCCCTCCCTTCCACTCTCTTTGTATCTTCTCCTCTCTCTTCCCCACTCTCTCTGTATCTCTTTCCCTCTCTCCCCCTTCTTTCTCCCCCCCCCATCTGTCTCTTCTCCTCTCTGTATCTCTCTCCCCCTCTCTGTATCTCTCTTCCCCCTCTCTGTATCTCTCTCTCCCTCTCTCACCTTCTTTCTCTCTCTCCCCCTCTCCCGATCTTCCTTCTCTCTCTCTTCTCTCTGCATCCATCTCTCCTCCTCTCTGTATCTCTTTCCCCCTCTCTCTTCCCCTCTCTCTATATCTCTCTCTCCCCCTCTCTGTGTGATGACCCAGGATGTGTCACAAAAGCAACACAGTCAAATAAGCAAGAAATGTCCCTTTAATACCTCCAACTTTGCCCCCAATGTTCAGATTACCTTCAGCTGAAGAAAAAACTCTCCCAAGAACAGTCTTTAAGTGGAGGAAATTCAGTCCGAAAACAAAGTACATACAAACTGTAAATAAAGATCCCCACAAACCATGCTGCAGTAATTAACTTAACAAGGCAGGAGAAGGAATTGCAGACTTGAAAGCCCAGCAAAACACACACAGTTGAGAAGATGCCAGGAACCCAGATAAGCCTTGATGATACCAGATAATTCACGATTTGCTCCCAACAACTTTGCTGTATGCAGCTTTCCTTTTTAAATACTGTGTTCCAGCTACAGCTAATGAAGGGAATCAGGGCCCTTTCCTCCCCCATAAGCCACACAACTCATGTTGCTCTCTTCTCTGTTCCTCCCTGCGTGCCCTAGGATGAAGAGGGGATGGGCCTGGGTCTTCCTCTGAATCCCCTCTGCTTTGCTCTACCTCTCCCCTGCTCTACCCAGCTGGCCTTTGCCCTTCCCCAGCCAACAGATCCAAACTTCCACTCCCTGTCAGCTGCTTAGCTTCCCTCTCTGAATCAGATTCTGACAGGGGCATGAAATTCTGTATCTCTCCTCCCCTCTGTATCTCTCCCCCCCACTCTGTATCTCTCCCCCTCTCTGTATCTCTCTCCCCCTCTCTCTGTTTCTGTCTCCCTCTCTCTCCCCTTCTTTCTCCCCATCTCCCTATCTTCCCCTCTCCCCCTCTATCTCTCTCCCCCCTCTCTATCTCTGTGTCTCTCTGTTTCTCTTTCTAACTTGCCCTCTGTGTATGTGTGTATCATTCTCTGTGTGTGTGTGTCTGTTTGTCTGTCTGTCTGTCTCTCTCCCTCCCTCCCTCCCTCCTCCTTTTATTTCTTCTTTCTGGAAATCCAATCACCAGCCACAGCAGAGGCTTCCCTTTGGGTAAGCCCCCCACCTTCTCCTCTTGCTGTGGCAAGGCAGGGAGGGTGTGCACATGCAGGAAGACCTTACTCAAGCGAGCACCAAAGTGCAGCAAAGGCACACATGGGGCAGCCGGCTGCTTGCTTGAGGGTCTTAACAGGATGCAACTTCTCTTCTGCACTAAGGCTCCAGCGACCCTTCTCTTGGCTATTCATTTTATTTCTTCTTTTTTGAAATCCAGGCTGGCTGAGGAACAATTGCCAGCTGCAGCAGGGGCTTCCCTCTTTGGCTTGGCCAAGGGGTGGGCGGGGTGGGTGGTGGGCGACTTCTCATTTAAGAGAGGTCTCCCCAAGCGTGCGCACCCTCCCAGCCATGCCACAGCCAACCAGGGGGTTGTGAGAGGAGGAGGGGGAGGAGGAGGGTTGCCTGCCCAGATTTGTGATAGTTCTTCAGTCAGCTCAGATTTCCAGAAAGAAAAAATAAAAGAAATAGCCAAGAGCCCCAAAGAGAGCTTGCTCACACACACACACACTCCAGTCCTCGTATTAGTGAGGCCAGCGTTGGTTGCGAGGCATACCCAGCACCAACAAGGGCCTGAAGGTACTTACCACCTAGCACCAACAAGCAGCAAGAGTAAGGTGCTGGAGAATCAGCCCCGGCCGCTTCTCCATCCCCTGCTGTTGCTATTATCTTCTAAGGCCAGGCAAGGGAGTGCAAGGAGCGGGGCTAGCCAGTGATGGGACAGGGCGCCACAGCAGAGGGTCCAAAGAGCCGCATGTGGCTTCGGAGCCATGGGTTGCTGACATCTGTACGAGGCGAACTATTTTGAATCTCTTCCTCCTCCTCCATTATCACCACTATCACCACAGTTTTGAAATGGCTTTAATAAACAATTGGAGAATTTTCTATATAGCACCATCTATACAGCGCCGTTTTACCAAATGTAAAAATTTTCAATTATTTAGAATTATTCCATATGTGAATCAATAAATTAACTATATGCTATATAACTGTTATAATTGTTGCTGCACTCAGCGTGATAGGTTAAAACTTGGATTGCCAGGTTGGAGTTGGAATCTAAGATAAATCAAATATATCTTTGTCTAAGACCTAAGTTTGTTTGTTTATTTTTTTGACTAAAAATAAACCTGAACGGGAAAGTTAATTGCTCGTATCTCAATTCTGAATTGCATCATTTTCTACTCCCAAATAAGGAAAGTTACTTTGTTGGTCATATAAAAAATAGGACAAGTACTTTAATAAAGTTTACCTAAATTAGTTTGGAAATTGTTCTCCTGAATCTTCCTCAGACTAGGTGATAAGAAAAATGGAAAAGTAAAAAAGATATTAAGAATCTCAAGAAGAAAAATTTTAAGTAGCCAACATCCTATCATGTTTTATCAGGTGTGTTAACAGTTTCTAGTAATTAGAGTTGTCCTAGATTTCTGGAATGAGAAAAACAATAATGGTTGAGGATCTTTTTTTTTTAAAGAAACACTTGAACCTTATTTTAATAATAAAAAAAAAACAATAATCCAGTTTTACATCAAAATTTCTTGAAGAATAAAAACATAAATAGAACAAACGAGACAGTTTTTGCCAAATAAAAATTTGGGGGTATAACAATAGCACTTTATATACCGCTTCACAGTGCCTTTACTAAGCAGTTTTTACAGAGTGAGCGTATTGCCCCCAACAATTGGAATCTCAGAAGGATGGAAGGTTGAATCAACCTTGAGCCTGGTGAGATTTGAACTGCCAAATTGCAGTCAGCTGGCAGTCAGCAGAAGTAGCTTGCAGAACTGCACTCCAACAACCTATGGTTGGGGATGATGGTTGTTAAGTCAAGAAATCTATTTATTTTATTTGTCAATTGCTTACAAGATAATAGGTATAAGTATAGACATAGTTATGAATACATGGATACATATAAGAAAATAAACAATAGGACAGGGACAGTAGGCACTTTGGTGAACTTATGCACGCCCCCTACAGACCTCTTAGGAAAAGGGTGAGATCAATAGTAGACAGTCTAAGGTTAAAGTTTTTGGGGTTTGGGGAAGAAACCACAGAGTCAGGTCGAGTATTCCAGACATTGACCACTCTGTTGCTGAAGTCTTATTTCCTGCAATCAAGTTTGGTGCTGTTAATCATGAGTTTGGATCTATTGTTTGCTCTTGTACTGTTATGGTTGAAGCTGATGTATGACTGGTAGGACATTGCAATGTATGATTTTATATACTATACTTAGATTGGACCGAAGGCGGCATAGTTCTAGGTGTTCTAGGTCTAGAATTTCAAGTCTGGTGGCATAAGGTATTCTGCAACGAGTAGAGGAGTGTTAAATATTTTGTTAAATATCTTGTTAAATATTTCTGGACTTTCTCCACTGTGTTAATATCAGATATGTAATGTGGGTTCTAGACTGATGAGCTGTATTCAAGTATTGATCTAGCAAATGTTTTGTATGCTCTAGTTAGTAGTGTGATAGTACCAGAGAAAAAGCTACATAGGATTAGGTTAATGCCTTTTTGGCTATGTAGTTATAGTGGGCTCTAGCACTTAGATCCTTTGAGATGAGTACTCCAAGGTCCTTGACAGAGTTTGGATCATCAACAAGGTCTTGACTATTCAGCTTGTATTTTATTTACTGATTTTTTTGCCAATATGTAAGACAGAGCATTTATTTGTTGAGATTTGAAGTTGCCATTTGTTTGACCATTCTGATACATAGTCGAGGTCTTTTTGAAGGGTAGCAGAATTATCTGTGGTGTTGAATAGCTTTACATCATCAGCGAAGAGAATGCAATTGCTCTTAATATGATCACAGAGATCATTTATGTAGAGTATGAAGAGAGTTGATCCTAGAACACTGCCTTGAGGGACACCACTGTTGACAGGTACAGAATTTGATAGGACGTTTCCAATTTTGACCATTTGTTGTCTGTTTGACAGGAATGCTTCTATCCAGTTATGGAGGTGTCCAGAGATACCATAAGATTTTAATTTTAGTAGTAGTTTGTCGTGTACCACCGAACCAAAGGCTTTACAGAAGTCTATGTAGATTGCATCTATTGTTTTGCCCTGATCAAGTTGTGTAATCCATATGTTTTTGCAGTGTAAGAGTTGCAGATTACAGGATAGTTTTTTTCTGAAACCAAATTGTTAGAGAGTAGGCTGTTTGTCTCTAAATGGAGGATAATGGTTAATAATTGATTCCATGACTTTACAGGTGATGCAGCATAAGGAGATTGGTCTGTAATTTTCAACTAGGCTTTTTTGAAGATGGGGATGACCGTGGCTTGTGACCATAGGTTTGGCAAGGAGCTGGTCCTGAAAGATTTTTCGAAGATTATGCTTAGATGTTCGGCTATGGCAGTGGATAGCTTTTTTAAGAAGTAGGCTCGTATTCCGTCCGGCCCAATAGATAGAGATGGTTTTAGATTGAGCAGTGCTTTTTCAACAATGTCTTCTGTAAAATCAATATTTATTAGATCATTGTAGTTGTCTGTGGTTCGACTAAGAAATAATGGGCATGATTCATTGCTGTTTACAAATACTGAACCAAAGAATGTGTTAAAGAGGTTGGCTTTAATAGTGTCGTCGTTGCAGTCTTTACCATTAGGTCCTTTCAGGGGTGGGATGGACCTTGAGTCTTTTAGTTGGTTGTTTACAAAATTGTAGAAAGCGTGGGTGGAATTGGTGCATGGAAGTTTTTCCTCTTGTTTAATGTGATAATTGGTGCATCCAGTCTTTATCTGGTGGCATAAATTTTTGTATTGGCTTTTGAAGTTGGCAACATGACCAGATTTGTTTTTTTGCCAAAGTGATCTCTTTTTGGATTGAAGCTTCCTTATTGTTATGGGTAATCTGTTTTTTTCTGGTTTGGGGAGTTGTTATTGGTACATATAATTTGATGACTTTTTTGACTTCAAGTAAAAATATGTTGTAATGGTCTTCAACAGTATTGCATCCAGTGAATAGAAATTGCCAATTAAGAGATGAGAGATCATTGTCTATAAGATCGTAGTTGTCTTTTTTGAAGTTATAATTACGGATTACGTCATTGTGGTGATTTTTGCATGGACATATGTTGAGACAAAAGTCAATCATGTTGTGGTCACTGTTGGAAAAGGGTTCTATAATTTGTATTCCGTAAATTGAATTCAAACTATTGCAGAAGATGAGATGGAGGCAGTTGTTAAGTCTAGTATTGTTGTTACTAGTTGTTCCAGTCCCAGTCCAATAAGTTATTAAGTTATCTTCAGCTTGGCCCTCCATGGCCTAAGGTGTTCTTGACATAAACTCAAGGCTTCCTTCACCCCCGCTGCAGGCCTTCACCCCTCAGATCCATCATTTGGTGGCAGACCCAACTACATCCAAGATGTAGTCTCCATTGCCATCAGACAGGGCCTAGCAGAAGGGCTGCTATGAATTTTTCAACCCTCAAACAGGGCCCAGCCCCTCTTTGCTGGCCTACTACAAGCAGATGCCCCAGAGGGGACTGCTTCACCCACAGGAGCCCAAGGCCCCTTCTGCTCAATCAGAATGGGGAGGCACTAGAGCAGGGAGACTATACAGAACCATCGGAATGTAACCACTCTCCTGCTTCTGAACGGGAGGAGGGAGAGATCTGGGACCCCAACTCTCTGAGGAAGAGGAAGATCTGCTACCCGATCAACCCACATCAGCCACAAACCGGCTTTACTCAAGCCTCTCCTCCACAAGGCACTGGTTATTGCCCAGTGTCCCCAGAGGAGGCTGCCTTAGAACCTCAGGTGGTATAGTCGGGGTCCAGGGATTCCCTCTTCTCCAAAAACATAGTCCACTTGAAGGTCCTTCCATCACCCAGTTTTTCTGGATCTGATCAGAATTAACTTGCCTCTCCTGCCACAGGCCCCTACCCATCTTCATATGACAGGCGGTTCTACAATGTGGGCCCTTCCCTCGCTGCCGCTCTTACAATTCCCTCTGTAGACACTCCAGTCGTGGCTTCCTTCTCCTTGGGCACTCCAACTGAGCCCGAGGATGTACTTTAGGCAGGGGACAAACGTGCCGAGAAGATATTAAAATGTAACCACCAGGCCTCTGCTTCGGCTCTCCAGGCCTCAACTGCTGCATTGTTTTTCACAGGTCCTCTATCCGCTGGCTGCACCAGCTACAAGGCCACATATCTCCATCAGACTTGAGATCGCATCAAGATCTCAATAAGATTATAGCAGCAGTGGAATTCATGGGGACACCACCCTAATTTCCACCAGTTCTCCTCCAGGACCATGGCTTCGTCTGTGGCAGGGAGGAGACTGCTATGGTTACGAATTTGGCAGCAAAGTTTCGGCACAACTGGAAGCTGGCTTCGGGCCCCAGCACCAGTGAGAAGCTGTTCGATGGTGCTCTCGATCCATTCATCAAAATGAGGGTCAAAGGAAAAGTTCCTTCCTCGCCAGGCTGGAGGGCAGACTTCCATCCTGCCCCTTACCTGCCACCTCCATTTAGGTCCAAAATTACTTCTCGCTTCTCCAGGTCGCAGAGAGAGTATTCCCAGCACCAAGAGCAATGCCCTGACATACCGGGCAGACAACAACAAACTGCAGGTAAATGGCCCTTTTGTGGGGGAAGGGGTCGCTCATTCCGTCGCTCTAAATAATCCCTTGTTCTCCCCATCAGAGGTCATTTGGCCTTCTCATCCAAATGGGAGGAGTCAACGACAGACGCCTGGGTGCTCAATACAGTAAGGTCAGGGTTACAACTAGAATTTCTATCATCACCCCCAGGAAATTTCCTGCTCTGCCCCATCTCGTGGGACAATTCAAAAAAGGGCCCTTATGGAATCGGCCATTCAACACCAAGTTGACATAACAACCATTCAACCAGTCCCTGAACTCCAACGGGGACTTGGGTTTTATTCTCGGCTTTTTGTTGTCTCCAAGGCCTGGGGGGGCGTGGCGAGCTATTCTCAACCTAAAATTTCTGAATGCGTTTATCCCATTCAGGCACCTTAAAATGCAGATGCTGCATTCTATTCTAGAGAGTGTTTGGGAGGGCTATCTCCTCTCTTCCATTGAACTTACGACCCATCGGCAGCTCCTCAGGTTCTGTTATAATGGGGGACACTACCAATACAGGACCTTGCCCCTTGGCCTTTCTTCAGCCCCCAGATCATTTACTAAACTGGTGGCAACCTTGCCAGCCCTTATTAGGGCAATCTCAATAAGAGTCCAGTGTTACCTGGATGATATACTGGTCCAGTCATCTAAAGCAGCAGAAGATTTGGATATCACCATTCAAGTTCTCCAAGAGCATGGTTTCTCTGTCAAAGAGGCAAAAAAAGCCACTTTACTCCCAGCAATTCCTTACTCCAAAAGTATTAGATACTTTTTCCTGCAAGGTGTCCTTGTCCCAGGAACATCAGGAGAGCATCAGTTAATTGGCCATATAAAATCTAACCCTAGAGTGCCCCTGGCTACGATTTCCAAGCTCCTGGGGAAAATGATATCATGCATTAATATAGTGCCAGTTAGATTCCATGCCAGGTCACTCCAATGGTTTCTTCTACCTTATCAGAAGAAAGGTAGGAGTTGTTCCTCTTTCAGGTCAGATTAACTCCATTGGTCCTTAAATCTTTTCGATGGGGGTCATCTGAGGCATTTTCCATGGGACTCTTGTTCAAGGAACCGGACAGGTTAGTGCTGACCACGGATGCCAGTCTGTATGGCTGGGGAGCCCACCTTCAATCCAGGGTGGTCCAGGGACAATGGTCCCAGGCAAATTTGGCCATAATATTAATTGGCTAGAGCTTCAAGCGGTCCATTTGGCCCCTGACACAAGTAGAAGATGCTGTCTCAGATAGGGACATCCTGATCTTGCTTGACAAGGTGTCAACCAAGGCACATTTTAACCGCCAAGGCGGGACACATTCACTACCCCTAATGTTAGAGGCAGATCAACTCTGCTTATGCGCAGAGAGACACCAGGTATCGCTCAGAGCTGAACTTATTGCAGGCGGGGCCAATGTTGAGACTGACTGGCTTAGCAGAGCCACTACTGACCAGGCAGAGTGACGTTTGCACCCCGATTTATTTCAGGAGCTGTTGGAGCACTTCAGGTTGCCAGCACTGGATCTCCTCACTTCCCAGGACAACATGCAACTGCCGAGGTTCTACTCCAGGTGTGCGGTTCTGGGGGTGGAGGGAATGAACGCTTTATGCAGCCCTTGGCCATGGGAACTCCTGTATGCCTTTCCTCCTCTGCCCCAATTCCGGGGGTCTTCCAGAAACTGTGGGCAGAAAAGCAGAACTTATACTTGTAGCCCTCACTGGCCCAGGAGGCCATGGTTCACAGACTACTAAGTGTTCCATCTCCCGTCCTGGGAGGATTCTGAGAGTGTCGCTCAGACAGTGGGGATCCCTGATCCAGAACTATCATTCCTCCAGAGTAATAAGAACTATCCAAGCCTCCAGGGGACCCTTCACCAACTGCATTTACGATGCAACCTGGAAGGCTTTCAGTGATTGGTGTCATAAGTATGACATTGCCCCTTCCAGGGCCTTAAATGCCAGATTCTGGACTTCTTCCAAGAGAACCTAGACAAGGGACTTTCACCTAGCACTCTGCGGAGGCAGGTTGCAGCCTTGCCCTCTGTTCTATCCTTGGGGGGAATGGAATCTTTGTCTAGACATCCCACAGTCCGCAGGTTTCTGAAGGGTGTTACAAACCTGAGGCCTCCAGTGGTCATCGAGATCCCACATGGGACTTCTTTAAATTACTGCAGTCTGAGGTCAATTCCCTTGCAGTTTTTTGTCTTGTAAGGTGGCATTTCTGATAGCGATCACTCCTTCTAGAAGGATTTCGGTCCTGGCAGCTTTGTCTGTCAGGAAAGACATCTAGACCTTACCTTTTGTACCTAAGATTAATACTGGGTTCCTCAGATCCCAACACATAGTGTTACCTGATTTCTGTCCCCTTCCGTTCCACGACTTAAGAGCACAAGTGGCACTTCCTAGATGTTAGCAGGGTGCTTCGAATTTACATCAGACGTCCCTCTACATTTAGCAAAACGGAGGCCATGTTTGTGTCCTTTCCCCTTCCCATTGGGAGCAACAAAGCCTCTCCTCCCACCTTGAGTAGGTGGATCACAGCATGCATCGCACAGGCCTTCTAACCTTCCAGTACCCCAGGGCCTAACGGCGCACTCTGCTAGGAGTGCCTCAACTTCAGCTGCCTGGGCCACTCAGACACCCCTAGTGGAGATTTGCAGAGCGGCTACGTGGACCTCCCCGTCTCTGTTCATCAGACATTACCGTCTGGACTCCTATGCCTTGAGGAGTGCGGCTTTTGGCAGACGGTTGCTTCAGTGAGTGGTTCCAACTTCGGAGAAATTTGCCAGACGAGGACCCTCACATGGACATGCGGGCTTTAGTATGTCCCATCCTGGGCTCTCGCAGCAGCATTTAGGAGAATGGGCATTGGTAAATTTACCTGAGAACGCCCTTTCTATTGATGCTGCTAGAGAGCCCAGCCCCGCCTTTATTTCGTCCAGACTATGTTATACAAGACAGACCCAGCTTGATGATGTCATCAGGAGGAGTCTAACCCATCCTGGGCTCTCTAGCAGCATCTATAGAAAGGGCGTTCTCAGGTAAATTTGCCAACGCCCAATCTGTCCAACAAATATTGATATGCTTATGAGTTTTGAAAAATCAAAATTTTCAGGCAGGAAAGTCCCTTTTATTATGCTACTGTCTAAGGTCTTGGATAGTGGGATTTCATTTTCTTTTAATAGTAACTGTCCTGAGTCAGAGAAATCAACTGACTTGGGAACTATATATTAACATATTTTATTTGTAGTATATGCTTCTTTTGTACTAGATGTTTGTAAAGGTAAAGCTCTTAAGCAACATGATGTTTCTGTCAAACCCCACTGGGGTTTGCCATACCTGAGAGGAGTGTGATTAGGGAACAACAATGGCATGGAGAGAGAGAAATGCGGAAAATAAACAATATACCTTTTATTCAAATAGACATGCATTATGGTCTAGAATAGATATGATATGGATGTCAACAGAATTGGTTTCCAACATACATTGAAATAGAAGCAAGCACCTGGGCAGATCACAATCCAATACCACTTGTATGGAAAGGACAAAAAAGGAGATCTAGATGGACTTTAAATAACACAATATTAAAGGAAAAAGACTTTAAACAGAAAATTGAGAGAGAATTGACTTTTTTCTTCAAAGAAAACACAAAAGAGATACATCATTACAGAACCTCTGGGACACGATGAAGGCTTATACAAGAGGCTTGATAACGGACTATACAAGGAAGAGAAATATAAAACAGAAAAGAAACCTTTAAAATATTGGAAGATGACTACAAGAAGTTGGAAAAAGAATTACAGAAATTTCCACAAAAAAGGAGATTAAAATTAAAATGGACATAACTAAACATAAAATGGGGCTAATGGAAAAAGAAGAAATAGCATAAAAAAATAAAAATGCTAAGCAGAACTATTTTGCAGATGCAAACAAACCAGGCAGATGGCTAGCCTATAAATTGAGAAAGGAAAGAGACTCGAGAAGGATAAATCAATTGATAAATGAACAAGGACATGTATGCTATGGAAATGCGGAGAAAAAAATTATTCAAGATTATTATGGAAAACTGTACCATCAAGAGAATGTTCAGGAAGAAAGAATTCAACAATACTTACAGGAAGCAAATTTGCCTCAGATACCCAAAGATACTGAAATAATGTTAGAAAGTAACGTAACAATGATGGAATTAACAGAAGCTTTAAAAAAGCAAAACATTGGGAAAGCACCAGGTCCAGATGGTTTGCCAGTGGAATTATATAAGACATTCCAGGAAACATTGAATCTTCACTTATTAGAAGTTATGAATGAAGTTATGACAAAGAAGAAATACCCAAAACATGGTCAGAAGCATATATCACACTTGTACCGAAGGAGGACACAGACCCACAGCAAGTTAAAAACTACAGACCAATATTACTATTAAATTCAGATTATAAAATTTTTGCTTCAATTTTGGCAGAAAGACTGAAAAGATACTTAAACAATTTTATTCATCCTGATCAAAATGGATTTCTGCCAAAGAGACAGATTAAAGATAATTTGAGAATAATTTTAGATACACTGGAATACTATGAGGCACATCCCGAAAAACAAATGGCTCTGATATTTTTAGATGCACAAAAAGCTTTTGATAATGTGAATTTGCATTTTATGCTGTTACAATTGGACCAAATGGGCTTTGGTAAAAAATTTACTCAAGCCATAGAAATGATATATCATAAACAAACTGCAAAGGTTGTGATAAATGGAGAATTAACAGATTTTATTGATATAAGAAAAAGGACTAGACAAGGCTGTCCACTGTCACCTCTGTTGTTTGTGTTAACACTGGAAGTGCTAAATAGGAACATCAGAGAAGAAAAATAAATAAAAGGAATGAAAATATAAAAAGAGTATAAATTACAAGCTTTTGCAGATATGGTATTCATATTAGAGGATCCATTGGAGTCAGCACCTAAACTGATAGAAAAGATAGAAGAGTATGGGAAAGTAGCAGGTTTGAAAATAAATAAAAATAAAACAAAGATTTTAGCAAAGAACATGTTAGTAAGACGAAAGAAAGAATTGGAGGAAGTTTTGGGGATCCAGGTCACAAATAAGGTTAAGTATTTAGGGATACACATAACACCAAGATGTAGCACACTTAAGGAGGATAATTATCTCAAACTTAAACAACAGATTGCGACAGACTTGATAAAATGGGGAAATTTACAATTATCACTGATTGGGAGAATATCTACAATTAAGATGAATGTATTGCCTAGAATCTTATACTTATTCTAGACAATTCCAATCAGATTAGGGAAAGAATTTTTTGAAGATTTAAACAAAATAGTGCTAAAATACATTTGACAGGGGAAGAAAGTGAGAATAAAACTTAAATTGCTAGAAGATGCAAGAATAAGAGGAGAATTTGCTCTGCCCAATTGGGAATTATGCTACCAAGTGACGAGTCTGATATGGGTAAAGGAGTGGATAACACTAAGGAATACTTTTGAATTTAGAAGGACATGACTTGCTGTTAGGGTGGCATGCCTTCCTCTGGTATAAGGGAACTAAAATGCAGGGGTATTTTAGAAGACATTCTATTCGAGAAGCATTGTTTCTAAACTGGGAGAAGATAAAAAAGCAAAAAAAGCAATATTATTTAAAAATTCCACTATGGTTATCTACTATTGAAGCTTTTTCCTATAGGATATTGGACTATAATCCGGATATGGTTAGAAAAAACGACAAAACAACACAAAGACTTTAAACCTGAGATATTTTTATTGGGAATTATACCGGAAACATATTGTAAAGAATTGAAATATTTGATTGTAAATGTTTTAACTGTGGCTAGAATTGTATTTGCTAAGAATTGGAAAAATGAAAAAATACCTATGCAGGAGGAAATTATTAAGAAAATCATGGACTGTGCCGAAATGAGTAAATTGACATTTGAAATTAGAGAACAAGAGGATAAACAATTTTATATTATATCGGATTTATTTTATCAATGGTTAGATAAAAAGACATCGTGAAGAAATAGACTAGTAAGCCTTATAATAAAAGTTAATAGATTGATGGAAAAATAGTCAAATGAATGTTTAATAATTGATATTACATAAGCACAAGCTAGATTGATAAGGTGAGAATTTATATAACTTGTGAGTAATGGTAAAAAAAGGATAGCACAAAAAATTGTAACTAACATGCTGTATGTATATAATTGAAAGAGGGTTTTATGTTTTTATGTTTTGTTTGTATGTTTGTTGTAAAAAAGAAAAACTTTTTTAAAAAAACAATGGCATGACAACCATCAGCGAATGGTGGCAGCAGTCCCGGCTGCCTGGAACAGCTGATCAGGGGCATGCTGGGGGCCCGAGAGACAGCAGCCAACCATCTGTTCAGCAGTGAAGTCTCCAGAACCTACCAGGCAAAGGCGGAGTGGTACAGCAGTGTTTCCAGTCACCCAACCCAGCTGATCAGCCGATGTTGGGATGCCAATAACCAACTAACTGGTGGTGGTTTGAAAAGTGGTGGAAGGCCATATAACAGAGCCCTGGAAGACTGGTTGCTGGGAAGGGTTGCACAACTGGTGCTGGGAAGGAGATGACAGCCCTGACAGCCCTGACAGATTGTTTGCTGCAAAAAGATAGCTAGTTGAAAAGAACCAGTCTGCTACTGGATGGCTGGGGGTTGTCCAGGCAGGGAGGCCGTGGACCCTGCTTACCAAAGGCACTGGGAGGCAGTGGCTCCCAGTGCTGACTTTACAACGAACTTACACCTGTAACTGAACCAGTGGTGGAATTCAAATAATACAACAACTGGTTCTCTGCCCTAATGACCAGCTGGGTAGGCATGGCTGGGTAGTCATGTGACTGGGTGGAGTTACAAATCAGGCAGGGTACCAGAGCACCTTGAGGAATTAAAATAGTTAAAAACTATCAGCAGCCAATTCTTGCTCATAAAGTGAAACCCTTTAGCAGAGAAGTCATTTAAGTTCTCCAGAAAGAGCACACCCAGGAGAAGCAATCCTTAGATCCATTTGCACCCCTAAAAGATACCAGCTGTCTCATTCACCTCATAAGATATCCTAAGGAATTCATCCAGATTTAAGGAAAAAATCATGTGCCCTCCAGAAAGGCAGTAAAAAAGATCAGTGCCAAGCTTGCATCCTGCCTCTTGGAAGTACACCCCAAAAGGACTGTCAGGAACCACTAAAGCAGTGAAGGAAAATCCTCCCAGATAAAAAAGAAACCATGCGGCAGGAAAAAATTCAAACATAATACAAAAATTTAAATCAAAACATTTTAAATCCTTTTAAAACTAAAAGACAAGATCACATCCCAGGCAAGCTCAAGTGTAAACACTTGAGGTAAGCCTAACTACAAAGAAAGCAATTCGAGCTAGAAGGTAGCAAAAGAACAAACACAGAAGCTGTTGCTTGTTAAACCAATTACCAGAACACAGAAACTAGCCAGATTACTGAATCCTCCTTCTTTTCAGGAACAGAAATTAACCTTTTTTTCCCTTCCAAACAAAGCTGAATAGGCAAAATTATCCCATCAATAATTTTCAATAATCACCAAGCACAGAATTAAAATTCACCAAAATCCAGTTTTAGACCAAAACTCAGAAAGGATATGTAAACTCACGTTTGAATGTCAATCTTTCTAGCTAGCCTTGCTGAATATCACTCATCTTAGGTCCTTGTCATTGAAAGCTTCTTTCCGGCAGCTCTGCTTTGCTATTCAATTATTTCTTCAAAGTTGCATCCCAGCTGGAAAAACTCCAACAGGAGAGTATTTCCTCCCAAAAGCAGTGTAAAAAGTTTAAAACAACTCTTTCCCTTTAAGAAAGTCAAGCCCCAGCAAAGTACCAGCAAAGAAAAGAAAAATTCTGGAGATCAGGTGACAATAAGTCTGGGTGTACTGCCATGAACCTTTAGCTGTTATAAGGGTTAACTAAGAGGCGGTTTCTGTAACCAGGGCATAAAGATTAGTCTAGAAACAACACTAGAATGTTTACTTCCTGCCTTCCTTACGGGATTAGTGGAAAAAAACAAAAGGAGATTTCTTCCAACAACTGGTTCTCCAAACTGCTTAGAAAGTTAACAACTAGTTCTAGCAAATAGTTGAGAACCAGTTGAATCCCACCACTGAACTGAACTCAATTTGTGCTGAGGTTCCAGCCTGAATAAACCTGGATTCTATTTCATGGTTCCAGAGCGATTGTGCTTCTGTGTTGGTCAGGTCCGGAGCTTGGACCATTGAGATGAAGTCAGTGTTAGGAGCCACTGCCTCCCAGCTGTTCAGCAATGAATTCTCCAGTGCCTACAAGGTGATGGCAGTGTTTCCGGTCACCTGGCCTAGCTGATCAGTGGGGTGCCGGGATGCTGACAACCAGCTGGCCAGTGGTGACTCAAAAAGCGATGGGCCATAGAGCGGAACCCTGGAAGACTGGTTGTTGGGAGAGGCTGCACAATTGGTTGCTGGGAAGGAGATCGGAGCCCTGGTAGACTGTTTGCTGCAAAAAGACTGCTAGCTGAAGAGGGATGTTCAGTTACTGGATGTTGGCTGAATGGCTGGGGGCATGTCCAGGCAGGGAGGGTGTGGATTCTGCCTACAAAAGACACTGGGAGGCAGTGTCTCCCAGCGTAGTCTTAACAATGGACTTATACCTGTAACTGAACTCAATTTGTGCTAAGGTTCTGACCTGAATAAACCTGGATTCTATTTCATGGTTCCAGAGCAGTTGTGCTTCTGTGTTGGCCAGGTCCAGAGCTTGGACATTAATTTCATTTACAATAATTTCAGGGGAACACAATGACTTAGTGTTAAAGACGCTCAGCTGGAAAGCTAATAGTCTGGGTTTGAGACAATGGGGTGAGCTCCCATTAATTGTGAGTAGATAAATAGGTACCACATTGATGGGAAGATAACAGCATTCTATTTAGCTCCCTTGGCTGAAAAGCAGACATGAGTCACACACCACAGGACAGAGGAAATCTTTACCTTTACAATAATTTCATGTAAGATCTCTAGGAATTATCTTTATTTTAAATTAAAAATGAAGCAAATTACAGAAAAAAGTTTTTTTCTGTAGTTTCTTCATTTTGAAATATCTGCCTTTTTTAGTATTGCCAATTCAGAAGGCAATACCTTTTAGCTTATCTGGTAAATACAAATATTTCTTTATTTTGAAAGACTAAGAAAGGCATTGTGCTAGTTCTAATACAGTTCCTCTAAGACAGAAATATATTTACCATCTATCAATTAATGACAGTGTTCATCTTTTGCAACTCAAATTGATAGTTCTTTCTGAAAAAAATTAAGGTACAAACATTGCAATATATTCTACTGAGATTCTTTCCAGTATTAATTCCTATTAACCTGCATTAATTCCAACTAAAACACTATAATTGATATTAGGTCTCTGAACAATGAAGAACACTAAGAAATACTGATTAAATGTGTTATAAGTCTGTTGTAACCATACATGCAATCTAATTATATTATAATGCTAAATGAATGAGTCATCTCTCTGAATATCAAAAAGATTTCAGAGATAATTTTGTCTTCATCATGCATTAAAAAAGTCAAATCTCTAGCAACAAAATATAAGTAAACATTTCCATCAACTCATAAACAAGATAGTTAAGACAGTTTGTGCATAAGCATAACTCCAAATAAATTTGAAAATCCTAGAAAGGAGAATATCGATTTTCATTTGCCAAATTGAAATAGGCTATCATTACTTGTTAAAGTAATTGATTAGTTCTATGTATTTGATAAATGTAGAAAGTCTTATGGTTTTGTGCTTAAGCAAAAATTCTAAGATATGGGTAAGGTTAAACACGCAATTAGGTGAGGTGACCAGTTTTGTTAACATATGCAAGCTGCACACTATTTTTCTACTGCAGGTGAATATTCAATATGTGAATATTCAGTATGATTAAAAAAGTAAAATATTTAAACAATTATAATAGCAATATTAACATTGATATTTGATATTATTCAGAAATATTTTATTGTTTTAAACCCAAACTTCCTAAGTTTCTAAGTGTATTACAACAGGATGTTTTAGAACATTGAAATAATTTACACTGATGCTCGTATGTATTTTGAATTTAATCTTATTTGTCCCTTGTCAAAAGTGTAGAGGCTGTTACCTGTAGATAGGGCCTGTGACCCAATGGACAAAACCTGTAATTCCGTCATTATCTTTCTAGAATAATTGTTCAGTGTGATATTCAGTTGAGAATTAAATCTGCTCAAATGACAGCTTCCATTTTACAATCCAACATGTAGCTTGTTTATATTTACATAGTGTGGAAAGAAGAGGAATATCAACAGAATGAGCACACTAAAAAAAATGCCTTATTTTGAACAAGCATACAATATCCCAATTCCAAACAGCTGGAGATGTTACCATAGAAATATTGGGTAGAGTAATTCAAGATAGAAAGAGTTCTGAATCAATGCAAAGCAACAGTGAATAAGGGAAATATTCCATTTGTTTTAAATCTACCCTTTGTCAGTCTAAGGCCCGTCAGATATATTAGATGACAATTTACAAACGTCTTGCTAGCTGGGAGTTCTTGTCCAGCATTCCTGGAAAAGTCTATTATATAAAAGTGGAAGAAATGGTGTCCAAAAAATAAAAAAGGAACTCAAGTAAGAGAACATAGTTCCTTCTAAAATTTTGCATTTCTCCAGCAGTCATACTCCTTTCTTTCCCTAATGCCTGCAACTAAGTTGGCCACCTGTGTAGATGATGGAAATCTGATGTAATTTGACTTTCAGAAATTCTGTAGTTGGTTCAATCAGATTTATTTCAAGATTAATGTTTTGATCAGAAGCAACATACTAGTAGGTAAACCTAATTTGGCATAGTAGGAAGATTTCCTTCAAGTAAACGTGAAGAATTTCACTGCAAATGTTTGCATATGCTTGCAGTTTGTGATAAGAGAAAAGGTTATGATTTGTCTAGGATTCCTGGGGGCAAAGTAGATGTACGGACAAAAGATCCTTGCCATCTCTTTATTTCCCTTTTAATGGCAAGAGCCCTGAAGAAAACTGTGGAAGAAATAGTTCAGAGATAACATTTAATCTTTTCCCAAACTGGTAACTTTTATTATCCTAGGATTTATTTAAAATTATTTTCATTCAACTCCACATGCAAAATGTAAGAACTTTTGGAAATTATATTTCATTCACATCTAGATAGCAGCAGATTGGAAAAACCTCCTGGAGATATTTTTTTTACTTCATTAGAATTTCTGATAAATGAAGTTGTAATATCCTTTATGTTTATAATGATTCATGCTGGCATCTGATGAACAACACTATATTTTTTCTTTCTTTTCAGTATTCAGAGGCCAAAAAGCAATGCTGGTACTTTGAAGGGGTGTTTCCTACATATTATATGTAAGTGATCCTCCTTTTTTCTTTCTATTTATTTGTCTATATGACTGTGCTCATGTGGGATAAAAGTTTCAAATCCTGTTCCTAGTGGCAATGACTGCAATTATAGGATACATCAGTGGAAGCAAAACTAAATTTATGTATTATAACAAAAGTCACATTAGAAATTAATAACATATACTATCTAGAGCAGTGGTTCCCAAACTTTTTCAGTCCACCGCCCCCTTGGTGCTACAAACTCATCCTCAGTGCCCCCCACCCAAGGGTGGGATTCAAATTTCTGAGGGCGTGGCCTAATTTGAAGGTGTGACTTTCTGGTCATGTGACTGGGTGGGTGTGGCTTGCTGGTCACGTGATTGGGTAGGTGTGGTTTGGTGGTCACGTGACTGGGTGGGCGTGGCTTGCTGGTCACGTGATTGGGTAGGTGTGGTTTGGTGGTCATGTGACTGGGTAGGCGTGGCCAGGTGACTGGCAAACCAAATATAAGTGGTCCTCACTTAATGGCCGGTTGTTTACCAAGTGTTCTAATTTGTGACTGGCCTTGCCAGAGCTACCGTATATGCCGGCGTATAAGACGACCCGGCGTATAAGACGACCCCCCAACATTTCCACTCAAAATATAGTTTGTTATATACTCGCCCCCTCTTCCGCACGCCTTCCACTTTTGCACTTTTTTTTTTTTTGAGGCACTTTTGTCTACCGTGGAAACGAATCCCGTGAAGCTGAAAGGAGCAGCCAGCCTTCTCCCAGCTCCCAAGGAAACTAGGCTTGCACCGCCCGGGCTCCGCTGAGGTATCTGACTGGGGCTGTCAGGAGTTGTTACCGCTGGCGCGGCTCCAGTCCCGCGTTGCCTCGGGAAGGGAAAGGCAAAAAGGAAGAGCCGCGGCGGCGCTTTGCAATGGCAGCAGCGGCTCCTGGTTTTGCCTTTCCCTTCCCGAGGCAACGCTGGACTGGAGCCGCGCGAGCCGCGCCAGCGGTAACAACTCCTGACAGCCCCAGCCGGATACCTCAGCGGAGCTCGGGCGGTGCGAGCCTCGCTTTCCTGGGAGCTGGGAGAAGGCTGGCTGCTCTTTCGGCTTCATGGGATCGTTTCCACGGTGCGCAAAAGTGCCTCAGCCACGGCAGCCGCAGTGCTTCCCAATTACTATTTGCCGGCGTATAAGACGACCCGGCATATAAGACGCACCCCCCAATTGGAGGCATCTTTTTCAGGGCAAAAAAGTCGTCTTATACGCCGGCAAATACGGTACTTGATCTGTTTTTGGAGTTTTGACAGCCATGCACACACACACACACACACACACACACTCCCTTCTAATCCTGTTGAAGCAGGTCATTGGACTAGAATTGGCAAAGCATCTCTGATTAGATTCTAGTAGTGAATAAAATCTAATCAGAGATGCTTTGCCAATTCTTGTTGATTTGTTTTATTTGTATTTCTTTATTTTATGTTGCTGAATTGCATTGACATGTGTGTCCCTTCTTGTGCACAACCCAGAAGCTTTTGTAATTCTTTGCAGAAAAAATTACCGACCTCTGGCTTTGCCCTACTTTTCAAATGTGCCACCACTGCCACGTTCTAGGTGCTGGCCCCGCAGGTCCACTCCATTGAGCCCACTGCACCAGAGGGACCTGCCCAAGCAAGTCCGAGCAGAGTGGTGCACCAAGTCAATGGGGTGAGTCTGAGAGAGGGAAAGAGAGAGAGAGAAAGAGCGAAGGAAGAAAAGAAAGAGAAAAGGGAAAGAAAGAAGAAGGGACAAAGAAAGATGGGGGGATGGAAGGAAGGGACAGAAAGAAAAAGAAATAAAGAAGGAGGGAGGAAGGGAGAGAAAGATAATGAGATATCTATTCTAGTCCAATCACCTGCTCCAACAGGGTTAGGAGTGTGTGTGTGTGTGTGTGTGTGTTCTCCTTGTAATTTACCAGTACATTTTGGTTTTTTCCTTTTTCAGAGTTGGCATTGTAATACATTGGGGAAAAGTAATTTTTTAGGGTGGAAATCTGGTCCAATGGATCCTGTTTAAAGCCTCAACAAAATGTGAGAGCTTCCTGATAGTCTTGACCATGTTTCGTCCACAAAACCTTTAATAGAAGCCAAAGATGTTTCAATGTGCTGGCAAAGATCTCTCTCTCTCTCTCTCTCTCTCTCTCTCTCTCTCTCTCTCTCTCTCTCTCTCTCTCTCTCTCTCCCTTCCTCTCCCTCTCCCTCTCCCTCTCCCTCTCCCTCTCCCCCTCCCTCCCAGACTGGCTTTGCTCTACTTTCCTGATGTGCCTGCGGGGCCGGCGTTTCGAACATGGATGGATGGATGGATAGAGAGAGACAGAGAGACAGAGAGAGAGGTAGGTAGGTAGGTAGGTAGGTAGATGGATGGATGGATGGATAGATAGATAGATAGATAGATAGATAGATAGATAGATAGATAGATACATAGATAGATAGATAGATAGGTACATAGGTACATAGATAGGTAGAGGCAGGCAGGCCTTTTGGATGAATATATGGATAGATAGGTAGGCAGGCAAGCAGGCAGGAAGACAGACAGAAAGACAGACAGACCTTTTGGATGTATGTATGGATAGGTAGGTAGGTAGATAAATAGATCTATATTGGCAAGATAGGTTGGTAGGTAGACAGAAAGACAGGCAGGAAGGCAGGCAGGCAGACAGACAGACAGACCTTTTGGATGAATGTATGGATGTAGATAGATAGATAGATAGGTAGGTAGGTAGGTAGGTAGATAGATGATAGATAGAGAGATAGATAAATAGATAGATGATAGATAGATACAGAATGTGACAGTGGCAGCACTTGGGAAAGTAGAGGCTTTGCTCTATTTTCCCAACGTGCTGCCGCCGCTGCGTTCGACATGCCAGCTCCGCAGGCTCACCCCATTGTGCCCCTTGCACCACTCTGGTGCAACAGTCAATGGAGTGAGCCTGCGGTGCTGGCACCTTGAATGCCCTCCTGCTACCTCTTAGCGCCCCTCTGCTGGCCCCCTTGGTGGCATTAAGAGGTGGCAGGGGGCATTCGAGGTGCCGGCACCGGCAGACTCACCCCATTGACTGTTGCACCAGAGCAGTGCAAGGGGCTCAATGGGGTGAGCCTGTGGAGCTGGCGCATCGAACGTGGCCACAGCGGCACGTTGCTTTACTTTCCCCACATGCCACTGCTGCTGCATTTGAGGCGCTGGCTACCGAGCGGTGCAAATGTCAATGGGGTGAGCCTGCGTGGCCGGTGCCTCGAATGCCCCCCCCTTGCTTATTAGTGCCTCCCTGCCAGCCCCCTTGCCTCTTAGCACCCCCTAAGGCATCCCATCACCCCCAGGGGCGGTACCACCCACTTTGGGAACCACTAATCTAGAGAATCACCTTTCCCACTCATTGATGTCTCCCTCTGTTGTAGTCCTACTAATCTGCCTTTACAGATTACTGTAGTCCGACATGTGTCTACTTGATCAACTATTATCTGTTCTTGACTGAGAGCAGCTCTCATGCAGAGATAGCACAAGATCAGAGGTGGCAAACTGGCAGTCCACGGGCTGGATGCATCACATGCAGGCCACACCCACCCTGGCACAACAAAGAGAAAACCCATCATGATACGTCGCGATATGTCACATGAGGCGATCAAGTTTTACAACTGTGCAGTAGACATATCTTATTTCCAATCTAGCAGAACTGGATTCATATGTTTACATGTCAAGTATAAAGCAGTTTTCAATAAGCTCGGCAAAAGGCCACTCTTTTTTCTTTCCTAAGAATTCCATTCATAAGTCTAGCTCTTAAAGTTGACAGTCAGTTTAATGTACAGAATGATTCACAAGCAGTTGGCCTAAACAGATGAGTTCATTTAAATAACAAATAGGAAATTTAAATTGCTTTGAACCAAAGTGTTTTGATGAATAGGCAACCAGTGTTTCATATACTGCTTCACATTAGGAAAGATATTAAATGGCATTCTTTGACATTGCCTTAGAGTGTCTTCTATGTCATCACAGTGAAGTTCCTGTTCTGGTTACAAAGATTCATAATCCAACTCATAAGCCCAAAAGGCAACTAGATAAGGAAGTATTTTTCAGTAGATTCTTACCTTCACACACATCAGGATTAAGAAAAGGGGAAACAGGCCAGCATGTAGGATGTGTACCCAGATCAAGAGACCAGAGAGAGAAAGAATGAAATTGGAACTTATAAAATTGGCTTTGAATATTGAAAGAATTAATTTGGAAGTGAAAATCTAGAGGAAAATATTTGAACACAAAAGGCTTGGAATTTAAATTGGATAATTATTGGATTTTTGGCACTAAATAGGCATAAGTGAATGCTGGAATAGAATGTGTTGAAAAGAAATAATAGCTAATAATTTGAATTAGCAAAATTAACAAAAGTTTTATTAAAAAAAGAAGTGAAAGAAAGGGTGGAATGTGGAAACAAAACTGAGAGAGCCACCTAATGGTATAGGAAATATTTCAGTGACTTTTGGAAAAGTGTCTGGTCCTTTTAAAATAGACATGGAACTTAAAAGAAAATAAGAGGAACTTCATTATAATAAAATAAAAACCCTGAAAAACCCTAAAAAGTGAAATATTGGAATATTATAAAGGGGAAGACATCTGAAGAAATTGCTTTGGAACTATCCAGTGGCTTTGAAAAAACCAATAGAAGGAACCTGGAAACAAAGACTAATGGACATTGATTGTTGAAATTAAATATAAAAGACGCTGGTTGAAACAACTTACTGGACATTTGGATTGTATAATTATCAAGGAAAGGGGGAAAAAAGGATCAGCCTAAAAATGGGAGAACTATTTGCAGAAATGAGGTTGGATCTATAAGATATGAAATAAGTGATGAAAGTGAATCTGGAAATGTGCAACAATATATTACAAAAACTAGAAATGGTGACTCAGTTTGAAGAAGAACAAAGAGAACCAGAAGAGGAGGAGTTAAACAAAGAGGAAACCAACTTGAAGATCAAGTGGAACAATTACCATTTAAACAGGGAGGAAAAAGAATGAAAGTTAAAAATTTGTGGTTTGATGTAATAACGAAAGGGGGAATGGTTCGGAAAGTTAAAGGGAAGAAGCAGAAGAGGGAATTACAGAAGAAAATTTGAAAGAGGGAGTGGGATAAAATAAATGACTGGAATGAGAAATGGAGAGAAATAATAATGGGAAAAAGGAGAATTAAGAGAAAGGATCAGAAAAGAAAGAGAAACAGGAAACAAACAAGAATGAAAAGAAATTACATAGTTAAGAGGATGAGAGACAATGGGTAAAAGAATAATAGGGAAGAAGATTCTGCAAGGTAATGTGCTGTGATATATAAGAATAAAGAATTGAAGGAAAGATTTTTATAATTAATTGAACAGATTAATATTTTTGTAATATATAGATGATTTATAAGGTGATTGAGAGAAAGAATACCATGAGGAATCTGATCTAAAATATATGTATATGTGATATGTAGTAGACAGAAGAATATTGTTATTAATGTAGAATGAGATAATTATATTGAATTAAAGGGAATAAGTGGAGGGAAAACATAAGGTAAATAGGTGGTAAGCTCAAATTGACAACCAAAGGGAACAATTTTTTAACTAATAGAATAAGGATGGAATTATAGGATAATAAATGAAATAACAATATGTGATAAAATTGCAAATGTGACAGATAAAAATAATGTGTATAATGAATATAGAAAAGAAATAAGAATCCTAAATAATATTGTAAAGCAAGATATGAGACTATTTTAAGAAAAATGAAATAAGTTAAGCTATGAACTGAAATTTGATAAAATAGATTTAATGAATATAATATTTGGGAATATTTAAAAGAAAATAGAATAAATAATAATGTGATATGAATTTGAACAAGAAAGAGTGATATATAACCATGGTCATGTTTGTATTGAAATGTAAAACTTGGAACCACACTGCTTGCCAAAACAGATTTTTTTTAAATATAAAAACAAAAGAAGAATTTGAATAATGAAATTATTATGTATGTTTAAACAATATGGTGATTGGCATTAGAAGAAGGTATTGGAATGTTGAATAAATAATGAAGGATCATAAACTATTATAAATATGTGTATCAATATTATAATTATAGATACAAATGTGATGAATATAAGGGATGTGATAAATGTTATTTCTGTTTGCACCAAAATGTATGATGATTAGGTGTCATACTGTTTATGTATTGATGATTATAAGTAGAATAAATTAAAAAACTTGAAAAAAAGGATTAAGAAAAGGGGAAACAGGCCAGATTGTAGGATGGTTACACAGATCAAATGTATATTTTTCTGAAATAAAAGTTTTGTCAGATTTGTGTAATTTGCTTTGATCCTTAATAGAATCTGCACTAGGCAACCAGTAAAGCTTTATTGCACCACTCAAGTTAAATAATTTTTCGAGGGTGGCTGATGTTGCACCAATACAACACATCTTCATAGGACTCCATGGTATCACACAGAATTTGGCCTGCCAGGAGGCTTTGAGGGACCCAAGTAACCCTGGAGGAGTGATGAAGAGAGAGAGGACACTCCATCAATGACAAGGAGACCAGAGGAAGCGCTCATGCCAGTGGGAAGAACAAGACAGATTGTATGCCTGACTGAAGCTGTGACAGCTGACCGATGAAGCAAGCATAGAACTGAGGAACAGTGTGATTGATCTGGGTGAGATTTTTCTAACTCCTGTTTAGGAGCTTCCCCCACCCCCCAAAGTAAGCCTGGGTGAAAGTGGGACTCAAAGAAGAGAGGTGGAATTGCTTGTTTTCCATCCCCCAAGAATAGTGGCAAGCAAGCTTGAGAGCTATTTATAAAACTGGAAAGAAAGAAAAGAGATTTGCCTGGAAAGAGAAAGAAGTTTAAAAGCTAGGAAAGTCAGACTGGGGGCTCTAATTATATTATAAACTATGTTGGAAACTTTTTGGAATATGAATTTAGATCTCTGGGACTGTTGAAAAGTTTTGGATCAGATAATATAATTCAAGCTAACAAGAGAGAAAGGAGAACAATTGAGCAACAGCGACATCTGTAGGTGGAGAAAAACACAGAGAAGTGAAAGTTGTAAAAGCATGACCTTGAACATCCATTGAAGATAAGCTTGTTTGCTACAAATAACACCTGTTCCAGCAAACTGTTTATATAGGATAGCAGAGACAGAGAGTGAAACACTGTAACTTTCTAAACAGTGTAGCTCTTTGGACTTATATGAAAACTAAAAAGATAAAGTAAACAGAAGATGGGAAATAGCAAGGAAGTTTTAGCTCTCCTTTCTTTTTCTTCTCCTGCCTTTTTGATCCTCCCTGTTGGAGACTTATGAGTTTGTGTGGTTGAACTGTGTGGTTTAGTGGGCCTAAATGGATTACAAATTATGGAAATACTTGGAGACTAAGAAAAGGAAATTGGTGGGGGCTTGAGGAAACATTAGAATAATACTTGAGCTACCACTGATAATCTTTTTTAAATTTCTTGAAGATTTTAAGAACAAAATGACTAGCATTGCAAATTTAAGCAAACTAGAGGAAAAAAACGCACCTG